>NC_046984.1:2035467-2070467 GCF_009769545.1 Cyclopterus lumpus | reverse complement strand
CAAATAGAAATCTGCCTCCTTGGTGTGTTTACTCTAGCTACAACGTTTTATAGAGCTGTACATAACTTCACACAGCTTTAGAGAGCTTTATGGAGCTTTAGAGAGCGTTACGGAGCTTTAGAGAGCGTTACAGAGCTTTAGAGAGCTTTACGGAGCTTTAGAGAGCGTTATATAGCTTTATAGAGAGCGTTATATAGCTTTATAGAGCGTTACGGAGCTTTAGAGAGCGTTACAGAGCTTTAGAGAGCGTTATATAGCTTTATAGAGCGTTACGGAGCTTTAGAGAGCGTTATATAGCTTTATAGAGCGTTACAGAGCTTTAGAGAGCGTTACGGAGCTTTAGAGAGCGTTATATAGCTTTAGAGAGCGTTACGGAGCTTTAGAGAGCGTTATATAGCTTTATAGAGCGTTACAGAGCTTTAGAGATCATTACAGAGCTTTAGAGAGCTTTACGGAGCTTTAGAGAGCGTTATATAGAATTTCAATACAATTCAGTTTATTTTGTATAGCCCAATATCACAAATTACAAATTTGCCTCAGAGGGCTTTACAATCTGTACACATACGACATCCCTGTCCCAGGACTTCACATCGGATCAGGAAAAACTCCCCAAAACATCAGAAAAAAACCTTTCACGGGGAAAAAAGGGATAGATAACTTTACTGTCCTGGTTCACTCTCACCGCTCTCACAGCATCGTTTTCAGAGAAAGAGCTCCATAAACCCCCAGCAGCGGTAGCTCTAGTGTTACATATTGTGTGTGAGATATAATTTGTGCTCATACAAACATTCTGGCCTACACTGTGGAAACTGCTAGTGGAGAAAGTAATGTCTGTCGTGTTTGTGTGTATCTAGAACACTTATCCATAATATCTGCAGTAAAAAGTAAAAAGTAACATTTACAAATAACAATTTCATACCGGGGGAAAAAAGTTTTTCCTGAAGTGTGTGTAGAGATTTTTTGGAACAACACATGGCCTTCTAAACCTATTCTACATTATCTTTACAAAGTAATGCACTACGCTCTGCTGTATTGTTGCTCATGTTACTATGTGTATCAGCAGTACTGAGCCTTTACAGGACCACAACGACTCAGGTCTCTTTCCTGGCACGGCTTCAAACGTGTCCAGCGGTAAGACATGGCTAAGGCCTGTCAGTGGCATTTGTTTGTGTGTGTTTTTTATACTTTTAACTCATTGTTCCAGCAGCCTCAGAGGACAGCACTAACCGATGCTGACCTGCAGAGGGAGCCACAGAGAGCTTTTCTCTCACGATCCTCATCAATGTGATTTGCAGATTTGTCCCAGCAAACTACAGGTTTTAGTTTCCCCTGAAATTCTTTGTATTTAAAAATACTTTTAATGCCACATTTCTATTGAAATTGAAATACGTTATATAAAAATGTGTATACATGCATGCTGTTATACCAAGATCACATTGATTACCCACTTTGTATGGTTATTCTTATCAAGAAGAACTATCAGCGTTGTTGGTAAACACATTTGATTAAAGATTTAAAAAAATGTTGCATGATCAAAGTACAATCTAGGTAATTCATACAACTTTCCAAGACAATATTACAATATGAAATATATGGAACAAATAATAGCATTATACTGTATTCTTTGTAATCACTGTAGTACTGGAGTGTGTGCCAAGTTGTTTGAGAACAAAAGAACATATTCTCTAGCATTGATTAAAAAAAAGATCATCACATATGTATACATTTCAGCTAATTGAATCCACACAAATTTTGAGGGTATGCAGAAATAATCAAATACGGCACTTTTAGAATAGGCAAAAATATCACATCTACTCCTAAAAACAAAAAATGAAGGGATCATCGTGAAGTGGCCATGTCTGTAAAGGGCAGACTTACCAATGGAACCCACTTTCATTCACATATCTTGAGGTTAGAGGTCAAGGGACCATTGTGAATGTGGCCATGCCTGTTTTCCCCTAGCCAAAATGCAGCCTAACTTGGAAAGGTTAGTCCCAGCCCCCTTCTTGACGAGCTGGCATGACATGATGGTGAGTATCTAGCTTCATATGACACCAGTGTCTTCAATCCAGCTCTAAAACGAAGCCTGCCAGAGGAGGAGAGGTTATAATAATGAAATGTGCCACTCATCAACTTAAACCAACACACAGGCTCTGACAGAGAAGTCTGTTGCTCCTTCAACTATCATGACGATGTTGAAGACGTTTAAGCTCGCCAACTATTTGATTCAATTGAGCCTCGTGAAGTGGGTGTTTTCCAATTACATTAATGCTCACTGAAAGAAAGAAAATATTGTCAATAGCAACCTGTTAAACTGTATTCAATTCAATTCAATTTTCAATTCAGTTTATTTTATATAGCCCAATATCACAAATTACAAATTTGCCTCAGAGGGCTTTACAATCTGTACACATACGACATCCCTGACCTTTGACCTCACATCGGATCAGGAAAAACTCCCCAAAAATAACCTTTCATAGAGAAAAAAGTGAAGAAACCTTCAGGAGAGCAACAGAGGAGGATCCCTCTCCCCGGATGGACAGAAGCAATAGATGTCATGAGTACAGAATGAACAGCATTACAGAGTTACATAAACACATTACATGAATATGTATACTGCTTGTATCCGGTCAGTACAGTTGTTAGAGGACAACACCTGAGCAAAGGCTGTACCTGCTTATGTTATATAAGGCCCCGATCGAATGTAATTAACGGGGAACATTTTTATTCAAGCATGCAGATGTCGAGCTCTTGCTGGAGCTATGCTGTTGGATGAGGGAGGGAAACAAATTATCTAGTTCTTCTGAAGTAATAAACGATAGTTTGCCGTGGTCGGTTCCCACCACAACTACCTGCATCAGAACAGGAAGTAAGTGGCGTAGTAAGTGGCCTTTGGCTTCATTTGATCGGCTGCCTGGCCCAAGTGTCCCATGGGGGAGCGGTGCGACTCCGCGGCTGGTGTTGAAAAGTTGACAGTATTCAAACTTTTATGAGTGTCTATAAAATATGCTGGAAAAACCGCTCCTGGCGCGATCGGGGCCAAACACATTTGTTCTTCTCGGAGCCACTTGATGATCAGAGGTGATCTGTCGGTGGAAATCGTTGAAAATCCTTTAAACAATCAATACTGTACAAACTATTGTTTGCATGAACGCAGCTTGTTTTGATAGGAGCTGCCAGATTTCTGCCTGTGGGACGGACCAGCGGGCTTAGCTCTGACAAAGTTGTTCTAGGTGGACGTCCGTCTCGGTGAAGAGCTCTTGTCAGCAGGACAAAAGGCTCTGATGGGTCTTGGAGTGTCTCTCACAGTGTTGAGTTTACTCAGCCACGTTCCCCACTTACACTGCACACTCACACACGATCATTGCTCAGCAGACGTAAACCTCTCAGAGGCTTGTCAACTGTCTCTGCTGTCTCCGTCAAGTGGACAGGCACCACGAGGAATGTGAACATATGTACACAGGTACTTTATCAATCCCTCTCCTTCTCCTCACATGTGTGAACCCCGAGGTTTCAAAGAGCGATGGGGTTTCCAGACTGTGAACGCTCCTCGCGCTGGAAGTGTTCGGTGGCCATCGTGGAGGAGATCGTGGTTATACAGTTTAATGTGTGTCGGTGAATGAATGCCAAACGGACTTGACTTGGTTTGGAAAATACCGAAGAAGAACCAGACGAATCCCGAACTATCCGTGGAGGGGTTCAGAGGGGTCTGAATCACAGTCCTTGGCAGATCTGGGATTATTTGCAGTGCAGCCTCTCTGTCTGCACCGCTGTGGACTCTTCACCTCTGTTTCTTCTGAATGAAGAGGTCAAGATCATCCTGCCACGCAGATTCATCAAGCACGAAGGAGAGGAAGTCAAACAAAGATAATGGTCCCCCCCCCCCCATGCCCCGCTGGGCTCCAGACTGGGTCTAAAAGATTCTTCATGAGATCCAATGTCCAAAGGTTCTTATTGTTGAAACAGATAGGGAGATAACAAAATGTCACATACATCACATGATCATCAATGTGCTCCTCTTTGATGAAGTAGAAGCTGCAATGCCACACACTGTAACACATGCATGTAACAATTTAGAAGCCATGTGTTAAAAATGTTACTCAGTACGATGGAGTATTAGTATGTAAGTATAATTAGCAAAACATTTTTTGTTTGTTTCTGTAAATGGTTGATGAAACCGTTCAATAACCTGAAATGTATACTTAATATGGTATTTGAGTAAATGTGGAAAGAATTCAAATGAAAGACATTTTTCGAAGGAATGCAAAGCCATAATGTTTCTCCAATAAAGTTGTAGCATTAAGACAAAACTATACATATTTAGGGGAAAGTTGTTACGCCCCTTAAACTGATCTTAACCTCATCAGAGTGTGTGATGTCTTCTTTTTCATTTGGAATGGGGAAGTGAAAGACAGGCAGAGATATACAAACACACAAACACACACACATGCAGGGTGTTCAGTAAAGCAGCGCGGTGTACACCCTGACAGACACGTGTGTGTGCTCTTAGATAGCTTGTTGTTGTTTTTTAACAAGAGGACATGTGCTGTTACTGATAGGCAAATCCTCTGGGTACCACCACTGACTTCAGACACGACTCAACAGACACAGAGTCACACAGAGACAGCCTGAGGGAAGAAGAGGGAGAGCAGGAGGGGGAAATAGAGAGCCAGAGAGAAAGTATAAATATAGCCCGAAACCCTCAAAGCAATGCAGAAAAGTTATTTCATATATTTGTTACTTCTAGACTAGATTACTGTAATTCCTTATTATCGGACTATCACACAGTCACCACATTTAAGAGTAGACTTAACACTTTCCTGTTTAATAGTGCTTATAGTTAGGGCTGAATCAGGTTTGCCCTGGTCCAGCCCCTTGATATGCTGCTATAGGCTTATAGGCTGCTTGGGGCTGTTTTAGGATACACTGAGCTCCTCTCTTCTCCTCTCTCTCCTTCTATATGAATTCATGTCCCATCAATGCACATTACTAACTTTGTTTCTTCCCTGACATCTTTGTGCCTTCTCTCCTCACAGGTTTACATGGATCGGGCTTTTATCTGAAGCCTGGTCCATATTATTATTAGTCACATTTGTATTAATATTACTGATACCATTGCTGCTTTTATTATCATTATTATTCTACTCCATTATTATTAGTTGCAATTTTTCCACAATTCTTCTGCTTACTACTCTTGTTAAATGAATAACTTCTGTCATATTCATGTAATGTGTTTATGTAACTCTGTAACTCTGTTCATTCTGTACACATGACATCTATTCTTCTGTCCATCCGGGGAGAGGGATCCTCCTCTGTTGCTCTCCTGAAGGTTTCTTCACTTTTTTCCCTGTCAAAGGTTATTTTTGGGGAGTTTTTCCTGATCCGATATGAGGTCATAGGTCAGGGATGTCGTATGTGTACAGATTGTAAAGCCCTCTGAGGAAAATTTGTAATTTTGGGCTGGACAAAATAAATTTAATTGAATATATATCTGCCCTCGATGGACTGGCGGCCTGTCCAGGGTGTCCCCTGCCTTCGCCCTATGTCAGCTGGGATAGGCTCCAGCGCCCCCGCGACCCTAATGAGGATAAGCAGTATTGAAAATGGATGGATGGATGGATGAATATATATCTATATATATATGTACTCTTAAGCCTCGGTTATGCTTTCCCCACAGACATGAGCTTTAGATCTTTTACACTCTGTGCAGGTTCTTCACTTCTGCCAGCAGCACCTCAAAGTCCATTGTCTCATTAGAAGGTGTTAGATGATCACTTCTGGGTCGGCTGTAGCTCATGGGGATGAGTGGTTGCCGCTCTCCCCATAGTTGCATGTTGAAGTGTCCTTGAGCAAAACACTGAACCCCCAGTTGCTCCCCGGGCGCTTCACTGCAGCCCACTGCTCCTTAATAACTAAGGATGGGTTAAATGCAGAGAACTGTACATTTCCCCACTGGGACTAATAAAGGATTATCGTATCTCTTATCTTATCGCATGTGCTCAGACAGAAAACCATGGCTCTTGGATCTCCACCTTCAATATGTATTATATTTTTACTGGCGTGGTCTTTGTTAGTGAAAGCACTCTTACCCTAAAACCCTTACCTTACCATAAGATACGTTGTTATGTTTTACTAATGGATGCATGGTATCCAGAGAAAAAGTCCTTTTAAATTAAATGATTGCATATCTTGTGTCGTTCACCACCAAACAGGAGTCTAGTATTTTACCTACCAGGTGGCACAGCTTTGAACTACGCAGTCTGGACTCCATGTCTGATCAGCCCAAGTCAAGACAAGACAGTAAATGGGTGGATTTTCCATTTTAAATCTGCTCTTCAGTTAAAGACACATTTGTCACCGTACTTCCTCTTTATCCCTTCAGTTCTTTGGTTTCTCTCCACCTCCTTCTCTTTTCCTTCACTCACTGTGATGCAGTCCTCAACAAAGTGGGACTGGGAGGAAGTGATAAAACAGCATATCCTGTTACCCTCATTGTCTCAGATAACCCTTTACATGGATAACAAGAATGCAACAGGGTCCAAGGAGAGCTTGTTTTTTGACTCACTAGACTTACTGTAAACAGATCCATGGATAAATATAGTACTTTATACTTAATGTGCTACTACATTTATTTCTGAGTAAATTAAATGCACTTTAGTTAAAACATTTTTTAAAGAAACAACAATAAGTAAACGAAAA
Source organism: Cyclopterus lumpus (assembly GCF_009769545.1). NCBI lineage: Eukaryota > Metazoa > Chordata > Actinopteri > Perciformes > Cyclopteridae > Cyclopterus > Cyclopterus lumpus. Next base: position 2,063,768 of record NC_046984.1, on the reverse strand, counting down.
TAAATGTTACCCGCTCTGTAAAATGGGAATCTTCTGAATCATCATTTGAAACAATGTTTCCTTTACAGGGAATAAGGTGTGAATGATTAAAGAAAGTGTAAGTGTTGAAAGTGTCAGAAACTGTGTAAAGTACAACATTAAAATCCATGTACATTTGTTTTTCCACCAACAAAAACATGCCTGCAAATGTGACTCAGACTGACTCATCACTGTCAAACAGGCACATCAAAATATGATAAGAAATATTACACGCTATCTATAGTAGGTTTAACTCAACTAATAGTTGTTTGCTGCTATACCAATGCACTGGATGTCACAAAGAGAACCGTAAGCATTGGGAAAGGGTCACATTTGGTTTAGGCAACAAATTTTCTCAGTTAAAGTTAAAAATAAAGATCATGGTTTGAGTTAGAATAATTATGCCTGCTACGTAACTTAAGCTAGCGACGTTATGTCCCGCGACCAGGCGCTGTAGTTTCATGTGACATAACGTCATCAGTAAAAATAAAAAATAATTACGGTTCTGCCGAGAGGTGTGAAGAGTCTTAAACCCTGCATTCTCTCTAATGGCCATCAGGGGGCGACTCCTCCGGTTGCAAAAAGAAGTCTGGTTGTAAAGAAGATCTATGAGAAAATGACTACTTCTCTTATGATTTATTCCCTAAGTAAACATTGTGAATGAGTTCATGGTCTCAATGTAGTTTAAAGTCATTAGATCAATTTATTTAGTAAAGTCTGGTTCATTTTGAGTCAAACAGGCCATAAAGCAGAGTGTGAGTTAAGGCTTACTGTGATTGACAGGTCGCTCTACATCACTCCTCTGCATTGCAAGCGTCTAAGCGTCGGTATTTGACGCCAGGGAGAGAGACCAGGCTGTCCTCAGACTCTTTTTGTTTATGGACATGTGACAGTAGGAAAACACACAGCTGTAAATATGATTGCGTTCCATGTATGGCATTGGTCATGCTGGCTCACAGGCACACTGTCGTGACTTTCTGGGACATTTGAGTACAACAGGTACATTATTAATGTAGTCAAAATGTCTGCTTTCCACAAAAAGTCCACAAAATTCTGGGAACACAACCAGTCCTTTTCCAAATCCTGGTCTCTGTTGCCACTATCAGTAAGCTAAATGCTAATTGTGTGTATACTACTGTTGCGTATGTTTTGTATTATAATTCATCGCTATATGCTAATGTTAGCTTTAACCTTCTCTTTCTCCGTCTAACATCCTCCTTCACTGAGGACATCGCCCAGCCCCCCGCCGCCTCCACCCCCCAGCATTCCTTCATCTATTAATGTCCTTTCCTGTCTCTGTGGCCATCACTGTTTTCACAGTCCTTCGCCGGAAACCAAACAAATTAACACTGCATTGTTCTGGCCAGTCACATTATAGCTGGAAACATCAACGCAACAATAGTTTCCTGAAACCACACATTAATAAGCAAAGGCCAGCGATGATGCCTGTGTGTGTGTGTGTGTGTGTGTGTGTGTGTGTGTGTGTGTGAGAGAGGCCGAGTACAGAACTTGAAGCTCAATGCTTTGCTTCTTCTTTTGAATTCCACACCCTGTCTTTGGCTTTTCATTCCCTGCGGTTAATCACACCTCCTTGGAATACTTTTTTTTTTTTTACTTTGTGCTGCTGAAGGCCAAAGAACAGGCTAGTTAGCCTGTTGCAAACCCCTGATTAACCTGCAATTTAATAGAAAATCCAGTTTAAACTGGTCTAGTTTAGTCCAGTGTCTTTCATGAGAACCTGAATGAAAGCAGGAGATGGTCTCCCCTCTTCTTGGACACCTAGCCAAGTTTGGTGAGTTGTACGAGACCCCCAGAATGCCACTGGGTATTTCGTAAGATGGTGGGAAGACCATGAGGACAACGACTGGACATGCAATGAATGGCCTGCACTGAAATGACTGTATGTTGTGCATGTACACATGTAACATATTGTATAAGAAGCATAACTTTATTAATGTCTCCTATAGAGACAAGCTGAGAAAGCGAGTCTAAAGCGCTGATGTGGGGTGTTCACACATATTGACAATAAGTCAAGTTTCTGCTGAAAAAAAAGATTTCACAAGGACACTTTAAAGCTGTGGAACGAAGACACAAATGAAGGCGCTGCTTCTTCCATTGTTAATAAAATATTGCCGTGTCATTCTTTTTGCGCGTAGTCTATCGCCCAAACACTAGTTTTTAATGACTACGTGTTTATCCATTACCGTGCACCTCCAACCCGGAAGCATATGCTGTGTGCAAAGCTTTTTCTCTCTTCATCAAAGCCCAAAAGAATAACAAAGGAAGTAGGCAAAAAGGAAGAAGCAGTCATGACAGGCTGGTCTGACCGACCAGGTCCATGACATCCAGTTTTCTTGACCAATGGGAGAGCTGAAGGAGGGTCTTCTAACATGAACAGGAAAAGGAACCGAGTAAAACATTATTCAGCTGCTTGTCAAGGCCCGCATGTCAGTAAAAGGAGTAGCACCCTGAAACATTGTCTCCCATTGATCTGGGATTACCACCATATCTTTGAATCCAAACACACACACACACACACACACACACACACACACACACACACAGCCTGCCCAACACATTGCTGTGGACTGAGGCCGGTTTACAAGGGGACCTGCTGTTGACACAGGCACTAAAAATCAATGGTGTGGGATGGGAAAAACAGCACAAGCATGTCATAAAAGGACCAGCAGCCGATCGATAAAAGCTTATAACTGGATCATTTAGGTCTATTTGTCTCTATGAGGGGATGATAAGAGCTACATTACAACACTATAAAAAACAGAAACAAGCTGCGTCCATCCCACCAGCACACATACCGCTGCACATACATGCACAGTGAATACAGACATTACTCAGATATGAATCGACAATGCACTTCAAACAGATGTGAATTGCAGTAATATCTTTCTGTGTTCTCTGAAAATCTTTTGGGCGGATTCTGGACAGACTGTATGAAGTGTGTGCCACAGGAAGTTAGCATTTTATGCTATGCTAACCTCCCAGGGAAGGAGCGAGCTAACCGATTGATGAATATAATACAGCTGTATTTAGCTAGCTTTGGTGGCATGGGGCTTATATTATTTTATGTAGCCTGTTATCATTACATGTCCTTACATACAAGGTTCAATAATGTGAATTAATTTCACAAAAAGTGTAAAGACCTGAATTGCTGATCAAATACTAAATATAGTACGGTCTACATTTGGGCTATGCATGTGTTTTTAACACAAGACTTTTTAAAGTGTAACTGCTGTAATCAGTGCTGGTTATAGAAGAGTGTCACTGTACAACAATGACGGGGCCCGGCTGATAAGACTTTTGATCTATTTCCTCTGACATTCCAAACCTCCACTCAGACATTACAATACTGCCTTTCTGTGTGCAGAGAGGCCGAGAGAGATTGATGTTTCTGTGACTAACTTTGCAAATAACAGCTCTTCAAAATGATGGCAACGGATATGTCGCATACTATATAGAAATATATGTGCTGAAATCTAACATTGATGAAGGCAGAAGGAGAACATTTAAAACCAACCCAGTCGTTCAAAAAGGTTTGGGCATTAAACGGTTCTGCGAAAACACCGGAGAGTCAACGTTCCCCAGCTCATAAATATGTTTCATGAATACGTTTCCTATCAGCCTGCAGATGGTGAATCATATGGCCACGTGGTTAACGTTGTGAAACGATTAGTTTGGTTAAGGCAACAAAACTTCTGGGTTGAGGTTTGAAAAAAACATCATGTTTTGTGTTAAAACAAATATGTAAAAACATAACTAGCTGTATGTACAAAATAACTGCGATTAAACGGACTGTCTTACATTAAGTAACTGGACACTAACAGCTATCTCGCAGGTGAAAGTCCTGTGTTTGTGTATGTTCAGTCGTGGACTTTCTCGCTTGTTATAACAAGCGAGAAATTGATTATCATGATTATGCCACGCAACTTTCAATAACGCCCGCTCAATATCCCACGTACAACGCCATCCAGTCCATTGTTTCATGGTGACTGTGCAACATGAGTAAACCACAGGAAGGAAAATGAGTAGAATTCCCCAAAAGAAAACACACAACGTGTAGTCAGATATAATAATAAACCTGTATTTTCTTATTTTTCTGTGTGTGGGACGTTTCTGGCCTTTAAACTCTGTAGAAATGTAGCAACCAGGCGGCTTTGAATGTTGTGTTTTACTATCTACAAATCGCACTCTGTGTGCCTCCAGTGCCTTTAAAGTCTGAAGACAAGGTGGAGATTGAATATCAAAATCATACAGTATGTAGGTGCTCCTTTAAACTAATTAAGCCTGACTTTTATTACCTTATCACAACGGAAAATCTCAAAACTATTTCCCAGTAGCCACCCACCTTCCCTTTAGGAGATATCCTTTTACATTGTTCCTAAAAGGTCACTTGTGCCCTAATAGCAGCTTAATTCAGTCGGATGTTTGCAACATTTGGCCAGAACTATTTATTATCAGTGTGTGTGCTCTTCCAGGGCGGCTTGTTTGAGCAGCTAATCGTTCAGATGGACTCTATCTAAATTGGATGGTGAGGCAGAAAATTCTGAACTCTTTTAACTAGCATGTTAATACTTTTAAAACCTCCCTATCTTCCATTTGGATATGGCCTAATTGAAAAGCAAATAGTACACTTGAGTGCACCCATGAATCGGTGAGTGATATCTCCTTAGCTGCCGGAGGAATGAATCTCTTCTGCCGGGCCCCTCGGCCCCCGCTCCTGTTTTCCGTTGCTTCAAATGGCCTCCCTCATGCATTATCTATTGGATTATTGTTTTGGGGATTAATGTCTCGATGTGGCTCCTTTTCACTCACACAGTAAGTGGTTTCTGGGACAACTCCAGGCCTCACTGTTGACTCACCAGATGGGACGCTGAACAAAGACAGGCTGATACACTCCACGCTCAAGGTGAACGTGGAGAGGATTTCTCCAAAATGAGAAATTGATGAAGAAAAAGAAAAGGGGATGATCATCCAAAACTCATGATGATAATGATGAAAGTGTCAAAATAATAAAAATAATGAAACTTTATTAACTGAGGGTTAATGTGTCTTATTAAATGGACATTAGTGTTCGGGGCCATGTAGGCTATTATTGTATAACCTTATTTTTGCAGTATTTTTACAAAATAGGTTTCGACTGAAGTCATGACATGTAAACATTTTCTTTAAATGTACAATTTTTTTTAATAGCCTGCACAGTATTTATTGTTCATGCAGCATCAACAGTAATAATGATCTCACTAGAAATTGCTTCTTCATGAACATGAATCAGTGATCCAAAATGAGCTGTGGACACTTATTCCAAAGAGTCCTCTTGGTGCCTCTGCTTCATCCACGTCGGGTCTTGCGAGGCCAGTGGACCCCCGGTGGCAGCAATGGCGTGTGTATATAGAGTATGGCAAGAGGTTTGCCACGGGCTGCAGCCCTGCTGACATGCACATTACTGTTTTCTTTGCAGCACACACTGGTTTCACTTCTTTGTTTTGAGCCCTGGTGTCTGCAACGTCTCACTCCAAAGTCTGTCCACTCAGCTCGCCCTGCTACCGGAGGACGACATCACTCATGTCTCAAAGGAGGATTCCACCATCGTTACTCATGGCCGTCAGATGTGCCATCTCCCCTCGGTCTGTCTGACTGGACCGGCGATGGAGCAAATGTTATATTACTTGGGAAATATTGCCGTCCACGTCTGCCCTAACGTTGTCATCAAGGGTTATTATGATATTCGCTAAAGAAATATTCAATTCAGAGCTTTGAAGATCACATTGTCTTGGTATTGTCAGGAATCCTTTATTTGCATTCAGGGCAGCCCGGATTAGTGTGGTATGAATTCAAATGGGAAACATTTGCCAGCTAAACATTAATTCTGTGAACTACCTCCAGCAGATTATAACAAAAAAATGATTGCGCTAAATTCCATAATAAATAATACCGTAATATTAATAACACACATACAGTATATTCCATATGTATGTTATTAGCTTAAAGATAATGGCTTCAGGAGTGACTTAAACATTTATTGTATTGGTTGCGGAATGATGAAGACTGTACAGGAGGATTTATTTCTCCATGGCAACTATCATATTTTTCTCAAATGATGTACAGATGTTTAGGCATTGATCTCAAATGGCGTGGCAAATAGTGCATACAGCATAATAAAAAACAAAACCTCCCCCTTGGTTTGGGCTGAGCCTAAAATACTAACTTTATAGAAGTGCAATAGTCAATCACACAAGTGCCCCTTCAAAGGCCCACAGAGATGGGTAAGTGGGTGAAGTGATAGTCGCTTCACTAAAAGAACCATTGTTAGTGGCGAAGCAGACCAAGGACAACTACTTTCATTTGAGTACTTTCCTATATAGAGTATCAATATGAGTACCATTACGGTTCTAATATAACTATCAAAAAAGGGTTTATTGTCATCACTTTCTGACTGTAACCAAGTAAACATACAACATGATGCTGTTGCTGACATCACATTCAACATTGTGTTTTCCTGATAAAAATCTGAGCTTCAACAGTTGAACAAAAATATTATTAATCAAAGCAGGCAGAGGAACAAGGCGGCAACTTCCGGTTCTGCCAATTGAAGCCAATGTGGAAGTGTCTTAAAACGTACATTCTCTCTACTGACCATCAGGGGGCGACTCCTCTGGTTGTATAGAAGTATATGCTTCATGTCTTAAAACGTGCATTCTCTCTACTGACCATCAGGGGGCGACTCCTCTGGTTGTATAGAAGTCCATGCTTCATGTGTTAAAACGTGCATTCTCTAGTTGTATAGAAGTATATGCTTCATGTCTTAAAACGTGCATTCTCTGTACTGACCATCAGGGGGCGACTCCTCTGGTTGTATAGAAGTCTATGATTCATGTGTTAAAGCTGCATTCTCTCTACTGACCATCAGGGGGCGACTCCTCTGGTTGTATAGAAGTCTATGATTCATGTGTTAAAGCTGCATTCTCTCTACTGACCATCAGGGGGTGACTCCTCTGGTTGTATAGAAGTCTATATAAATGACTCTACTTCTCTCTTGATTTATTCCCTCAGTAAACATTGTAAACATGAGTTTGTGATCTCAATCTCTAATTCAAAGTCTTCTTCAATACAGCATGATGTACATTTAGTAAATGATGGTCCATTTAGAGTCAAATAGACCATAAAGCACGGTATGTTTTAGGGTGGGACTACTGTGATTGACAAGTCACTGCCGCTCCCAGAGCCATATTTTCAATCTTTACGTCACTCCTACGCATTCCAAGTATGGTAACTTCTGTTTATTTGTTGGAAAAAAAACAAGATGGCGACGGTCATTTCAACTTCAGCCTCTATTATGTTTCCTGTGTTCTCTTCTAGAAACCCCTTCCTACCAAAGCAGAGCAGAATGAGGGCATGATGAAACCAGTTTGGATACACCATGAAGTACAGACGCCTGTTATCCTGAGATAAAGAAACATAATGAGACTTTTAATCTTAAGAAAACAATGATTGTTTTGTTGAGATAAAGTTGAAATTGAACAATCAACTCAGGATAACTGGCTTTAAATTAGTAAATATGAGCTTCTTTTGTCAAGTGATGATGATGAAAAAGCTGTTATGTTGAGATAATTAGATAATGAAGATGTGGTCTGGAGGGAGTGGTTAAGAAAGCCAACACACAGTCAAAGACACTCTACACAATGTAAATATAGTGTAAGAATATTCAATATGTTCCTTAATCGGTGATGGAACCACAATAATGAGCTCTGCATTATCACAGGAAGAATTATGTACAGCAATTGATATTTATATATACAGGCATGTAATAATCCAGATACTGTATGTGGGGAGCATATGCTGACATTGTTTTAATAAAGAGAAAAGAGAGAACCTACTTTTTGTTCACTATCTCAACACATTACACCTCTTACCTAACTTTTAGATTTAGATTTAGATTTGTCCTTTGGGTGACATGATGCAAAGATGTGTCCCAAGACACAATTTTATTAATTTTATAAATTTTGACTGTTTATTAATTTACTTATGTATTCTTATAATTCATGAGTTTTTTAAAATTTTATTTGTAAAGCACTTTAAGTTGAGTTGCATTTTGACATGACATAATGCTACATTATATTAGAATTAAATTCGAATTATTATTCATAATAATAATAATAATAAATCAATGCATATATAGGCATGCACAAGTCATACACACTTAGACACGTGCATGCACATTTGCACACAGTCCATTTAATTAGTGCTGTTGTTTTAAATACTGTTTTTAATCATTGCTCTTATACAGGACATTTGTTTGTTTAATTGTTTCAAATCTGAATTTAAAAGTCAAACCAAGAATGGGGACTAGATTATTTATCTATATTCAGATTATTTATCTATATTTGGATTATTTATCTATATTGTCTCTATTGAATTAGCAAACAAATTAACTGTTCAATGGACAGATGAAGAAAAGGAAATATTACAGACAAATTAGTGCAACTCACTCTTGGGTATGTACACCTGGCTCTTGGGTCGGATGGAGCTATGCTTTAAATTCAATAACCATAAACTCAAAACAACACAAGGGAATTCAGTTAACTACAACTTTAGTTTGCTTATGAAGAGCATAACAAATGCAACATTGATGTGGAAATGAAAAATATAAACTGGACCCAAAGAAAACTGTTAAAGAAGCTTGGTTTGGTGTTCAAAGTCAACTTTATAGTTCAGATCAGATCAAGGTCTGATTATTTATTATTACTACAGTATGATGATTCAGAGTACAATATAAGTACATTAAATAGGCCAGCAGGATTGAAAACTTAATCATACTAGAATAACTGGGGAACTAAACTGAATAAGGAAACTAGTATGTAATTAATCATATTAACCATGTATTGTATTACTGTATTATGTGAGGAGTAACCTGCTTGAGGAGCATCAGTGACGCTGCAGGTCAGAGTGCTGAGTTAAGTTACCCTCAGTGAGATGGAAAACATAACAAGGTATGTTTGAAATAAGACAGAAATAAGTAGTCATGCAATATGTGTACTGCCATATCATAAGGAATCACACTAGTTATGTTCATTATATAAGTAATTTACTCAATATGTACTATATACATCATCATAAGGAATACTACTGCAGTGATGCTACATGTCAGACGTGCTACATGTCAGAAGTAAACTAGTGATGTAAATACTATTGATGATCACAACAAATTAATTGTTTAATTGTTTTCCTCAGAATTTTGGAAACAAGAATGGGGGACTGCAGATTAGCGTTACACAATTGCATGTCTTCTTGCTATGTAACTATGCTCATTCATCAATATTGTGCCTGTTAAATCAACAAACAAATTAATAAAAAATGATAACTTCAATCAAAACAGAGATTATTGGACAGGTGAAAAAATGGCCAATAACTGATGAATCTGTGATGTACTGAATGCAGCGGATGAAAAATACGAAAACATAAAACCCAGGTGGACACAAATCAACGTAACACGGTACAAGTAACACGCTGTCCTCGGGGCAGCTTAATGGCAGAGGAAGCTGTGGCTCACTCTTTCCCTCATGCTTCACCCACAAACACACATTTGTCATCATTACAGGTCTTCAAAAGCTGTTTGTGCTCGTGTGCCACCCGGCAGAGCACACGGGCTCTGTTTGTTCTTTCAACACTAATCAGTGCACGGACAATTTAACTCCTCGTTCCTCCGCACTGAGAGGCGCAGACATCACTAAATGGTCCCGGGCTGCAATAAGATCCTTGCCTGCAGCGGTAATAGCTGGGTCCTGTGGGCCCTTTATTCAGCACATTATGGGAAAACTGGTCCCAACATCCATTCAATAATTCAGACTTGGTTTATGCTGAAGACCAGTTAAGACCAGTTAAGATGTTAAAGTCTAAACCATTAGTAAGACCATTTAAGAATGTCATTAAATTCATGACTTCTGTCAATACAATATCTGTGCATTGGCCGCACATTCTCCAGTCACTTGAACAGAACACTGAACAGAACGCTGAACAGAAAACTAAACAGAACGCTAAACAGAACGCTGAACAGAACGCTGAACAGAACGCTGAACAGAACGCTGAACAGAACGCTGAACAGAAAACTAAACAGAACGCTAAACAGAACGCTGAACAGAACGCTGAACAGAACGCTGAACAGAACGCTGAACAGAACGCTGAACAGAAAACTAAACAGAACGCTAAACAGAACGCTAAACAGAACGCTGAACAGAACGCTGAACAGAACGCTGAACAGAACGCTAAACAGAACGCTGAACAGAACGCTGAACAGAACGCTGAACAGAACGCTGAACAGAAAACTGAACAGAACGCTGAACAGGACGCTGAACAGAAAACTAAACAGAACGCTGAACAGAACGCTGAACAGAAAACTAAACAGAACACTGAACAGAACGCTGAACAGAACGCTGAACAGAACGCTGAACAGAACGCTAAACAGAAAGCTGAACAGAACACTATACAGAACGCTGAACAGAAAACTAAACAGAACGCTAAACAGAACGCTAAACAGAACGCTGAACAGAACGCTGAACAGAATACTAAACAGAACGCTGAACAGAACGCTAAACAGAACACTGAAAGCTGAACAGAACATTGAACAGAACGCTGAACAGAACACTGAACAGAACACTAAACAAAACACTGAACAGAACACTGAACAGAACACTAAACAGAACACTGAACAGAACACTAAACAGAACGCTGAACAGAAGGCTAAACAGAACACTGAACAGAAGGCTGAAAAGAAGGCTGAACAGAACGCTAAACAGAACGCTTAACAGAACGCTGAACGGAAAACTAAACAGAACACTGAACAGAACGCTGAACAGAACGCTGAACAGAACGCTGAACAGAACGCTGAACAGAAAACTAAACAGAACGCTAAACAGAACGCTGAACAGAACGCTGAACAGAACGCTGAACAGAACGCTGAACAGAAAACTAAACAGAACGCTAAACAGAACGCTGAACAGAACGCTGAACAGAACGCTGAACAGAACGCTGAACAGAACGCTAAACAGAACGCTGAACAGAACGCTGAACAGAAAACTAAACGGAACGCTGAACAGAACACTAAACAGAACGCTGAACAGAACACTGAACAGAACACTAAACAAAACACTGAACAGAACACTGAACAGAACACAAAACAGAACACTAAACAGAACACTGAACAGAACGCTAAATAGAACGCTAAACAGAACACTAAACAGAACACTGAACAAAACACTGAACAGAACACTAAACAGAACACTGAACAGAACGCTAAATAGAACGCTAAACAGAACACTAAACAGAACACTGAACAGAACGCTGAACAGAACACTGAACAGAACACTGAACAGAACGCTGAACAGAACGCTGAACAGAATGCTGAACAGACCGCTGAACAGAACGCTGAACAGAACGCTGAACAGAACGCTAAACAGAACACTAAACAAAACGCTCAACAGAACGCTGAACAGAACACTGAACAGAACACTGAACAGAACGCTAAACAGAACGCTGAACAGAACGCTAAACAGAACGCTGAACAGAACGCTGAACAGAACGCTGAACAGAAAACTAAACAGAACGCTAAACAGAACGCTGAACAGAACGCTGAACAGAACGCTGAACAGAACGCTGAACAGAAAACTAAACAGAACGCTAAACAGAACGCTGAACAGAACGCTGAACAGAACGCTGAACAGAACGCTGAACAGAACGCTAAACAGAACGCTGAACAGAACGCTGAACAGAACACTGAACAGAACGCTGAACAGAACACTAAACAGAACGCTGAACAGAACACTGAACAGAACACTAAACAAAACACTGAACAGAACACTGAACAGAACACAAAACAGAACACTAAACAGAACACTGAACAGAACGCTAAATAGAACGCTAAACAGAACACTAAACAGAACACTGAACAAAACACTGAACAGAACACTAAACAGAACACTGAACAGAACGCTAAATAGAACGCTAAACAGAACACTAAACAGAACACTGAACAGAACGCTGAACAGAACACTGAACAGAACACTGAACAGAACGCTGAACAGAACGCTGAACAGAATGCTGAACAGACCGCTGAACAGAACGCTGAACAGAACGCTGAACAGAACGCTAAACAGAACACTAAACAAAACGCTCAACAGAACGCTGAACAGAACACTGAACAGAACACTGAACAGAACGCTAAACAGAACGCTGAACAGAACGCTAAACAGAACACTGAACAGAACGCTAACCAGAACACTAAACAGAACGCTGAACAGAACGCTGAATAGAACGCTGAACAGAACGCTAAACAGAACGCTGAACAGAACGATTAACAGAACGCTGAACAGAAAACTAAACAGAACGCTGAACAGAACGCTGAACAGAACGCTGAACAGAACGCGGAACAGAAAACTAAACAGAACGCTGAACAGAACGCTGAACAGAAAACTAAACAGAACGCTGAACAGAACGCTGAACAGAACGCTGAACAGAATGCTAAAATGAACGCTGAACAGAACGCTAAACAGAACACTGAACAGAACGCTGAACAGAACACTAAACAGAACGCTGAACAGAACGCTAAACAGAACACTGAAAGCTGAACAGAACATTGAACAGAACGCTGAACAGAACACTGAACAGAACACTAAACAAAACACTGAACAGAACACTGAACAGAACACTAAACAGAACACTGAACAGAACACTAAACAGAACGCTGAACAGAAGGCTGAACAGAACACTGAAAGCTGAACAGAACATTGAACAGATCGCTGAACAGAACACTGAACAGAACACTAAACAAAACACTGAACAGAACACTGAACAGAACACTGAACAGAACACTAAATAAAACACTGAACAGAACACTGAACAGAACACTAACCAGAACACTGAACAGAACACTAAACAGAACGCTGAACAGAAGGCTAAATAGAACACTGAACAGAAGGCTGAACAGAACGCTAAACAGAACGCTTAACAGAACGCTGAACAGAACGCTGAACAGAACGCTGAACAGAACGCTGAACAGAACGCTGAACAGAAAACTAAACAGAACGCTGAACAGAACACTGAACAGAACACTGAACAGAACGCTAAACAGAACGATTAACAGAACGCTGAACAGAAAACTAAACAGAACGCTGAACAGAACGCTGAACAGAACGCTGAACAGAACGCTGAACAGAAAACTAAACAGAACGCTGAACAGAACGCTAAACAGAACACTGAACAGAACGCTAAACAGAACACTGAACAGAACGCTAAACAGAACGATTAACAGAACGCTGAACAGAACGCTGAACAGAAAACTAAACAGAACGCTGAACAGAACGCTGAACAGAACGCTGAACAGAACGCTGAACAGAACGCTGAACAGAACGCTAAACAGAACGCTGAACAGAACGCTGAACAGAACGCTGAACAGAACGCTTAACAGAACGCTGAACAGAACACTAAACAGAACACTGAACAGAACACTAAACAGAACACTGAACAAAACACTGAACAGAACACTAAACAGAACACTGAACAGAACGCTAAATAGAACGCTAAACAGAACACTAAACAGAACACTGAACAGAACGCTGAACAGACCGCTGAACAGAACGCTGAACAGAACGCTAAAACAGAACACTAAACAAAATGCTCAACAGAACGCTGAACAGAACACTGAACAGAACGCTGAACAGAACGCTAAACAGAACGCTGAACAGAACGCTAAACAGAACACTGAACAGAACGCTAAACAGAACGATTAACAGAACACTAAACAGAACGCTGAACAGAATGCTGAACAGAACACTAAACAGAACACTGAACAGAACGCTGAACAGAACACTAAACAGAACACTCAAAAGAACGCTGAACAGAACACTAAACAGAACACTCAAAGGAACGCTGAACAGAACACTGAAAGCTGAACAGAACATTGAACGGAACACTAAACAGAACACTGAACAGAACACTAAACAGAACACTAAACAGAACACTGAACAGAACACTAAACAGAACACTGAACAGAACGCTAAACAGAACGCTAAACAGAACACTGAACAGAACACTGAACAGAACACTAAACAGAACGCTGAACAGAACGCTGAACAGAATACTGAACAAAACGCTGAACAGAACACTAAACAGAACGCTGAACAGAACACTGAACAGAACACTAAAGAGAAAACTGAACAGAACGCTAAACAGAACACTGAACAGAACACTAAACAGAACGCTGAACAGAACGCTGAACAGAACGCTGAACAGAACGCTGAACAGAACGCTGAGCAGAAAACTAAACAGAACGCTGAACAGAACGCTGAACAGAACGCTGAACAGAACGCTAAACAGAACGCTGAACAGAACGCTGAACAGAAAACTAAACAGAACGCTGAACAGAACGCTGAAAAGAACGCTGAACAGGACGCTGAACAGAAAACTAAACAGAACGCTGAACAGAACGCTGAACAGAAAACTAAACAGAACGCTGAACAGAACGCTGAACAGAAAGCTGAACAGAACGCTGAACAGAACGCTAAACAGAACGCTGAACAGACCGCTAAACAGAACGCTGAACAGAACACTAAACAGAACGCTGAACAGAAAACTAAACAGAATGCTAAACAGAACGCTGAACAGAACGCTAAACAGAACGATTAACAGAACGCTGAACAGAACACTGAAAGCTGAACAAAACATTGAACGGAACACTAAACAGAACACTGAACAGAACACTAAACAGAACACTGAACAGAACACTAAACAAAAAGCTAAACAGAACACTAAACAGAACACTGAACAGAACACTAAACAGAACGCTGAACAGAACGCTGAACAGAATACTGAACAAAACGCTGAACAGAACACTGAACAGAACGCTGAACAGAACACTGAACAGAACACTAAAGAGAAAACTGAACAGAACGCTAAACAGAACACTGAACAGAACACTAAACAGAACGCTGAACAGAACGCTGAACAGAACGCTGAACAGAAAACTAAACAGAACACTGAACAGAACACTAAACAGAACGCTAAACAGAACGCTGAACAGAATACTGAACAAAACGCTGAACAGAACACTGAACAGAACGCTGAACAGAACACTGAACAGAACACTAAAGAGAAAACTGAACAGAACGCTAAACAGAACACTTAACAGAACACTAAACAGAACGCTGAACAGAACGCTAAACAAAACTCTGAACAGAACGCTGAACAGAACGCTGAACAGAACGCTGAACAGAACGCTGAACAGAACGCTAAACAGAACGCTGAACAGAACGCTAAACAGAACGCTGAACAGAACGCTGAACAGAACGCTGAACAGAACGCTGAACAGAACGCTGAACAGAACGCTAAACAGAACGCTAAACAGAACGCTGAACAGAACGCTAAACAGAACGCTGAACAGAACGCTAAGCAGAACGCTGAACAGAACGCTGAACAGAACGCTGAACAGAACGCTAAACAGAACGCCTAACAGAACACTACACAGAACGCTGAACAGAACGCTGAACAGAACGCTGAACAGAACGCTGAGCAGAACGCTTAACAGAACACTAAACAGAATGCTAAACAGAACACTAAACAGAACGCTGAACAGAACGCTAAACAGAACACTGAACAGAACGCTAAACAGAACGCTGAACAGAACGCTAAACAGAAAACTGAACAGAACGCTAACCAGAACACTAAACAGAACACTGAACAGAAAACTAAACAGAACGCTAAACAGAACGCTGAACAGAACGCTGAACAGAACACTGAAAGCTGAACAGAACATTGAACAGAACGCTGAACAGAACACTGAACAGAACACTAAACAAAACACTGAACAGAACACTGAACAGAACACTAAACAGAACACTGAACAGAACACTAAACAGAACGCTGAACAGAAGGCTAAACAGAACACTGAACAGAAGGCTGAACAGAACGCTAAACAGAACACTAAACAGAACGCTGAACAGAACGCTAAACAGAACACTGAACAGAACGCTAAACAGAACGATTAACAGAACACTAAACAGAACGCTGAACAGAACGCTGAACAGAACGCTGAACAGAACGCTGAACAGAACACTAAACAGAACGCTGAACAGAAAGCTAAACAGAACACTGAAAGCTGAACAGAACATTGAACAGAACGCTGAACAGAACACTGAACAGAACACTAAACAAAACACTGAACAGAACACTGAACAGAACACTGAACAGAACACTAAACAGAACGCTGAACAGAAGGCTAAACAGAACACTGAACAGAAGGCTGAACAGAACGCTAAACAGAACGCTTAACAGAACGCTGAACAGAACACTAAACAGAACACTGAACAGAATGCTAAACAGAACGATAAACAGAACACTAAACAGAACACTGAACAAAACACTGAACAGAACACTAAACAGAACACTGAACAGAATGCTAAATAGAACGTTAAACAGAACACTAAACAGAACACTGAACAGAACGCTGAACAGACCGCTGAACAGAACGCTGAAAAGAACGCTAAAACAGAACACTAAACAAAATGCTCAACAGAACGCTGAACAGAACACTGAACAGAACGCTGAACAGAACGCTAAACAGAACGCTGAACAGAACGCTAAACAGAACACTGAACAGAACGCTAAACAGAACGATTAACAGAACACTAAACAGAACGCTGAACAGAACGCTGAACAGAACACTAAACAGAACACTGAACAGAACGCTGAACAGAACACTAAACAGAACACTCAAAAGAACGCTGAACAGAACACTAAACAGAACACTCAAAGGAACGCTGAACAGAACACTGAAAGCTGAACAGAACATTGAACGGAACACTAAACAGAACACTGAACAGAACACTAAACAGAACACTAAACAGAACACTGAACAGAACACTAAACAGAACACTGAACAGAACGCTAAACAGAACGCTAAACAGAACACTGAACAGAACACTGAACAGAACACTAAACAGAACGCTGAACAGAACGCTGAACAGAATACTGAACAAAACGCTGAACAGAACACTAAACAGAACGCTGAACAGAACACTGAACAGAACACTAAAGAGAAAACTGAACAGAAAGCTAAACAGAACACTGAACAGAACACTAAACAGAACGCTGAACAGAACGCTGAACAGAACGCTGAACAGAACGCTGAGCAGAAAACTAAACAGAAAGCTGAACAGAACGCTGAACAGAACGCTAAACAGAACGCTGAACAGACCGCTAAACAGAACGCTGAACAGAACACTAAACAGAACGCTGAACAGAACGCTGAAAAGAACGCTGAACAGGACGCTGAACAGAAAACTAAACAGAACGCTGAACAGAACGCTGAACAGAAAACTAAACAGAACGCTGAACAGAACGCTGAACAGAAAGCTGAACAGAACGCTGAACAGAACGCTAAACAGAACGCTGAACAGACCGCTAAACAGAACGCTGAACAGAACACTAAACAGAACGCTGAACAGAAAACTAAACAGAATGCTAAACAGAACGCTGAACAGAACGCTAAACAGAACGATTAACAGAACGCTGAACAGAACACTGAAAGCTGAACAGAACATTGAACGGAACACTAAACAGAACACTGAACAGAACACTAAACAGAACACTGAACAGAACACTAAACAAAACGCTAAACAGAACACTAAACAAAACGCTGAACAGAACACTGAACAGAACGCTGAACAGAACACTGAACAGAACACTAAAGAGAAAACTGAACAGAACGCTAAACAGAACACTGAACAGAACACTAAACAGAACGCTGAACAGAACGCTGAACAGAACGCTGAACAGAAAACTAAACAGAACGCTGAACATAATGCTGAACAGAACGCTGAACAGGACACTGAACAGAAAACTAAACAGAACGCTGAACAGAACGCTGAACAGAAAACTAAACAGAACGCTGAACAGAACGCTGAACAGAAAGCTGAACAGAACGCTGAACAGAACGCTGAACAGAACGCTGAACAGACCGCTAAACAGAACGCTGAACAGAACACTAAACAGAACGCTGAACGGAAAACTAAACAGAACGCTAAACAGAACGCTGAACAGAACGCTAAAAAGAACGATTAACAGAACACTAAACAGAACGCTGAACAGAATGCTGAACAGAACACTAAACAGAACACTGAACAGAACGCTGAACAGAACACTAAACAGAACACTCAAAAGAACGCTGAACAGAACACTAAACAGAACACTCAACAGAACGCTGAACAGAACACTGAAAGCTGAACAGAACATTGAACGGAACACTAAACAGAACACTGAACAGAACACTAAACAGAACACTGAACAGAACACTAAACAAAACGCTAAACAGAACACTAAACAGAACACTGAACAGAACACTAAACAGAACGCTGAACAGAACGCTGAACAGAACACTGAACAGAACGCTGAACAGAACACTGAACAGAACGCTGAACAGAACACTGAACAGAACACTAAAGAGAAAACTGAACAGAACGCTAAACAGAACACTGAACAGAACACTAAACAGAACGCTGAACAGAACGCTGAACAGAACGCTGAACAGAACGCTGAACAGAACGCTGAACAGAACGCTAAACAGAACGCTGAACAGAACACTAAACAGAACGCTGAACAGATTGCTGAATAGAACGCTGAACAGAAAGCTAAACAGATCGCTGAACAGAACGCTAAACAGAACATTGAAATCTGAACAGAACATTGAACAGAACGCTGAACAGAACACTGAACAGAACACTAAACAAAACACTGAACAGAACACTGAACAGAACACTGAACAGAACACTAAACAGAACGCTGAACAGAACGCTAAACAGAACACTGAACAGAACACTAAACAGAACGCTGAACAGAACGCTAAACAGAACACTGAACAGAACGCTAAACAGAACGATTAACAGAACACTAAACAGAACACTAAACAGAACACTAAACAGAACGCTGAACAGAACGCTAAACAGAACGCTGAACAGAACGCTGAACAGAACGCTGAACAGAACACTAAACAGAACGCTGAACAGAACGCTGAACAGAACGCTGAGCAGAACGCTTAACAGAACACTAAACAGAATGCTAAACAGAACACTAAACAGAACGCTGAACAGAACGCTAAACAGAACACTGAACAGAACGCTAAACAGAACGCTTAACAGAACACTAAACAGAACACTGAACAGAACGCTAAACAGAACGCTTAACAGAACACTAAACAGAACGCTGAACAGAACGCTTAACAGAACGCTTAACAGAACACTGAACAGAACGCTGAACAGAACGCTGAACAGAACGCTGAACAGAACGCTTAACAGAACGCTGAACAGAACGCTAAACAGAACGCTGAACAGAACGCTAAAAAGAACGATTAACAGAACACTAAACAGAACGCTGAACAGAATGCTGAACAGAACACTAAACAGAACACTGAACAGAACGCTGAACAGAACACTAAACAGAACACTCAAAAGAACGCTGAACAGAACACTAAACAGAACACTCAACAGAACGCTGAACAGAACACTGAAAGCTGAACAGAACATTGAACGGAACACTAAACAGAACACTGAACAGAACACTAAACAGAACACTGAACAGAACACTAAACAGAACGCTAAACAGAACACTAAACAGAACACTGAACAGAACACTAAACAGAACGCTGAACAGAACGCTGAACAGAATACTGAACAAAACGCTGAACAGAACACTGAACAGAACGCTGAACAGAACACTGAACAGAACACTAAAGAGAAAACTGAACAGAACGCTAAACAGAACACTGAACAGAACACTAAACAGAACGCTGAACAGAACGCTGAACAGAACGCTGAACAGAACGCTGAACAGAACGCTGAACAGAACGCTAAACAGAACGCTGAACAGAACACTAAACAGAACGCTGAACAGAACGCTGAATAGAACGCTGAACAGAAAGCTAAACAGATCGCTGAACAGAACGCTAAACAGAACATTGAAATCTGAACAGAACATTGAACAGAACGCTGAACAGAACACTGAACAGAACACTAAACAAAACACTGAACAGAACACTGAACAGAACACTGAACAGAACACTAAACAGAACGCTGAACAGAATGCTAAACAGAACACTGAACAGAACACTAAACAGAACGCTGAACAGAACGCTAAACAGAACACTGAACAGAACGCTAAACAGAACGATTAACAGAACACTAAACAGAACACTAAACAGAACACTAAACAGAACGCTGAACAGAACGCTAAACAGAACGCTGAAGAGAACGCTGAACAGAACGCTGAACAGAACACTAAACAGAACGCTGAACAGAACGCTGAACAGAACGCTGAGCAGAACGCTTAACAGAACACTAAACAGAATGCTAAACAGAACACTAAACAGAACGCTGAACAGAACGCTAAACAGAACACTGAACAGAACGCTAAACAGAACGCTTAACAGAACACTAAACAGAACACTGAACAGAACGCTAAACAGAACGCTTAACAGAACACTAAACAGAACGCTGAACAGAACGCTTAACAGAACGCTTAACAGAACACTGAACAGAACGCTGAACAGAACGCTGAACAGAACGCTGAACAGAACGCTTAACAGAACGCTGAACAGAACGCTTGACAGAACACTAAACAGAACGCTAAACGGAACACTAAACAGAACGCTGAACAGAACGCTGAAAAGAACGCTAAAACAGAACACTAAACAAAATGCTCAACAGAACGCTGAACAGAACACTGAACAGAACGCTGAACAGAACGCTAAACAGAACGCTGAACAGAACGCTAAACAGAACACTGAACAGAACGCTGAACAGAACGCTGAACAGAACGCTAAACAGAACGCTGAACAGACCGCTAAACAGAACGCTGAACAGAACACTAAACAGAACGCTGAACAGAAAACTAAACAGAATGCTAAACAGAACGCTGAACAGAACGCTAAACAGAACGATTAACAGAACGCTGAACAGAACACTGAAAGCTGAACAGAACATTGAACGGAACACTAAACAGAACACTGAACAGAACACTAAACAGAACACTGAACAGAACACTAAACAAAACGCTAAACAGAACACTAAACAAAACGCTGAACAGAACACTGAACAGAACGCTGAACAGAACACTGAACAGAACACTAAAGAGAAAACTGAACAGAACGCTAAACAGAACACTGAACAGAACACTAAACAGAACGCTGAACAGAACGCTGAACAGAACGCTGAACAGAAAACTAAACAGAACGCTGAACAGAATGCTAAACAGAACGCTGAACAGAACACTGAACAGAATGCTAAACAGATCGCTGAACAGAACGCTGAACAGAACATTGAACAGAACGCTGAACAGAACGCTGAACAGAACATTGAACAGAACGCTGAACAGAACGCTAAACAGAACGCTGAACAGACCGCTAAACAGAACGCTGAACAGAACACTAAACAGAACGCTAAACAGAACGCTGAACAGAACGCTAAAAAGAACGATTAACAGAACACTAAACAGAACGCTGAACAGAATGCTGAACAGAACACTAAACAGAACACTGAACAGAACGCTGAACAGAACACTAAACAGAACACTCAAAAGAACGCTGAACAGAACACTAAACAGAACACTCAACAGAACGCTGAACAGAACACTGAAAGCTGAACAGAACATTGAACGGAACACTAAACAGAACACTGAACAGAACACTAAACAGAACACTGAACAGAACACTAAACAGAACGCTAAACAGAACACTAAACAGAACACTGAACAGAACACTAAACAGAACGCTGAACAGAACGCTGAACAGAACACTGAACAAAACGCTGAACAGAACACTGAACAGAACGCTGAACAGAACACTGAACAGAACACTAAAGAGAAAACTGAACAGAACGCTAAACAGAACACTGAACAGAACACTAAACAGAACGCTGAACAGAACGCTGAACAGAACGCTGAACAGAACGCTGAACAGAACGCTGAACAGAACGCTAAACAGAACGCTGAACAGAACACTAAACAGAACGCTGAACAGAACGCTGAACAGAACACTGAACAGAAAGCTAAACAGATCGCTGAACAGAACGCTGAACAGAACATTGAACAGAACATTGAACAGAACGCTGAACAGAACACTGAACAGAACACTAAACAAAACACTGAACAGAACACTGAACAGAACACTGAACAGAACACTAAACAGAACGCTGAACAAAACGCTGAACAGAACACTAAACAGAACGCTGAACAGAACGCTAAACAGAACACTGAACAGAACGCTAAACAGAACGATTAACAGAACACTAAACAGAACACTAAACAGAACACTAAACAGAACGCTGAACAGAACGCTAAACAGAACGCTGAACAGAACGCTGAACAGAACGCTGAACAGAACACTAAACAGAACGCTGAACAGAACGCTGAACAGAACGCTGAGCAGAACGCTTAACAGAACACTAAACAGAATGCTAAACAGAACACTAAACAGAACGCTGAACAGAACGCTAAACAGAACACTGAACAGAACGCTAAACAGAACGCTTAACAGAACACTAAACAGAACACTGAACAGAACGCTAAACAGAACGCTTAACAGAACACTAAACAGAACGCTGAACAGAACGCTTAACAGAACGCTGAACAGAACACTGAACAGAACGCTGAACAGAACGCTGAACAGAACGCTGAACAGAACGCTTAACAGAACGCTGAACAGAACGCTTGACAGAACACTAAACAGAACGCTAAACGGAACACTAAACAGAACGCTGAACAGAACGCTAAACAGAACGATTAACAGAACACTAAACAGAACGCTGAACAGAACGCTGAACAGAACGCTGAACAGAACGCAGAACAGAACACTAAACAGAACGCTGAACAGAACGCTAAACAGAACACTGAAAGCTGAACAGAACATTGAACAGAACGCTCAACAGAACACTGAACAGAACACTAAACAAAACACTGAACAGAACACTGAACAGAACACTAAACAGAACGCTGAACAGAAGGCTAAACAGAACACTGAACAGAAGGCTGACCAGAACGCTAAACAGAACACTAAACAGAACGCTGAACAGAACGCTGAACAGAACACTGAACAGAACGCTAAACAGAACGATTAACAGAACACTAAACAGAACGCTGAACAGAACGCTGAACAGAACGCTGAACAGAACGCTGAACAGAACACTAAACAGAACGCTGAACAGAACGCTAAACAGAACACTGAAAGCTGAACAGAACATTGAACAGAACACTAAACAGATCACTGAACAGAACACTAAACAGAACGGTGAACAGAAGGCTAAACAGAACACTGAACAGAAGGCTGAACAGAACGCTAAACAGAACGCTTAACAGAACGCTGAACAGAACACTAAACAGAACACTGAACAGAACACAAAACAGAACACTAAACAGAACACTGAACAGAACGCTAAATAGAACGCTAAACAGAACACTAAACAGAACACTGAACAAAACACTGAACAGAACACTAAACAGAACGCTAAATAGAACGCTAAACAGAACACTAAACAGAACACTGAACAGAACGCTGAACAGAACACTGAACAGAATGCTGAAAAGAACGCTGAACAGAACGCTGAACAGAACGCTGAACAGAACACTGAACAGAACGCTGAACAGAACGCTAAACAGAACACTGAAAGCTGAACAGAACATTGAACAGAACGCTGAACAGAACACTGAACAGAACACTAAACAAAACACTGAACAGAACACTGAACAGAACACTAAACAGAACACTGAACAGAACACTAAACAGAACGCTGAACAGAACGCTGAACAGAACACTAAACAGAACGCTGAACAGAACGCTAAACAGAACACTGAAAGCTGAACAGAACATTGAACAGAACGCTGAACAGAACACTGAACAGAACACTAAACAAAACACTGAACAGAACACTGAACAGAACACTAAACAGATCACTGAACAGAACACTAAACAGAACGCTGAACAGAAGGCTAAACAGAACACTGAACAGAAGGCTGAACAGAACGCTAAACAGAACGCTTAACAGAACGCTGAACAGAACACTAAACAGAACACTGAACAGAACACAAAACAGAACACTAAACAGAACACTGAACAGAACGCTAAATAGAACGCTGAACAGAACGCTAAATAGAACGCTAAACAGAACGATTAACAGAACGCTGAACAGAACACTGAAAGCTGAACAGAACATTGAACGGAACACTAAACAGAACACTGAACAGAACACTAAACAGAACACTGAACAGAACACTAAACAAAACGCTAAACAGAACACTAAACAAAACGCTGAACAGAACACTGAACAGAACGCTGAACAGAACACTGAACAGAACACTAAAGAGAAAACTGAACAGAACGCTAAACAGAACACTGAACAGAACACTAAACAGAACGCTGAACAGAACGCTGAACAGAACGCTGAACAGAAAACTAAACAGAACGCTGAACATAATGCTGAACAGAACGCTGAACAGGACGCTGAACAGAAAACTAAACAGAACGCTGAACAGAACGCTGAACAGAAAACTAAACAGAACGCTGAACAGAACGCTGAACAGAAAGCTGAACAGAACGCTGAACAGAACGCTAAACAGAACGCTGAACAGACCGCTAAACAGAACGCTGAACAGAACACTAAACAGAACGCTGAACGGAAAACTAAACAGAACGCTAAACAGAACGCTGAACAGAACGCTAAAAAGAACGATTAACAGAACACTAAACAGAACGCTGAACAGAATGCTGAACAGAACACTAACAGAACACTGACAGAACCTGAACAGAACACTAAACAGAACACTCAAAAGAACGCTGAACAGAACACTAAACAGTAACAGACTCTGAACAGAACGCTGAACAGAAACACTGAAAGGCTGAACAGAACATTGACGGAAACACTAAACAGAACACTGAACAGAACACTAAACAGAACACTGAAACAGAACACTAAACAAAACGCTAAACAGAACACTAAACAGAACGACTGAACAGAACACTAAACAGAACGCTGAACAGAACGCTGAACAGAACACTGAACAGAACGCTGAACAGAACACTGAACAGAACGCTGAACAGAACACTAAACAGAACGCTGAACAGAACGCTAAACAGAACACTGAACAGAATGCTAAAGAGATCGCTGAACAGAACGCTGAACAGAACGCTGAACAGAACGCTGAACAGAACGCTGAACAGAACGCTGAACAGAACGCTAAACAGAACGCTGAACAGAAAACTAAAAAGAACGCTGAACAGATTGCTGAATAGAACGCTGAACAGAAAGCTAAACAGATCGCTGAACAGAACGCTAAACAGAACATTGAAATCTGAACAGAACATTGAACAGAACGCTGAACAGAACACTGAACAGAACACTAAACAAAACACTGAACAGAACACTGAACAGAACACTGAACAGAAAGCTAAACAGAACGCTGAACAGAAGGCTAAACAGAACACTGAACAGAACGCTGAACAGAACGCTGAACAGAACGCTAAACAGAACGCTTAACAGAACGCTGAACAGAACACTAAACAGAACGCTGAACAGAACGCTAAACAGAACACTAAACAGAACGCTGAACAGAACGCTGAACAGAACGCTGAACAGAACGCTAAACAGAACGCTTAACAGAACGCTGAACAGAACGCTGAACAGAACGCTAAACAGAACGCTTAACAGAACACTAAACAGAACGCTGAACAGAACGCTGAACAGAACGCTGAGCAGAACGCTTAACAGAACACTAAACAGAATGCTAAACAGAACACTAAACAGAACGCTGAACAGAACGCTAAACAGAACACTGAACAGAACGCTAAACAGAACGCTTAACAGAACACTAAACAGAACACTGAACAGAACGCTAAACAGAACGCTTAACAGAACACTAAACAGAACGCTGAACAGAACGCTTAACAGAACGCTTAACAGAACACTGAACAGAACGCTGAACAGAACGCTGAACAGAACGCTGAACAGAACGCTTAACAGAACGCTGAACAGAACGCTTAACAGAACACTAAACAGAACGCTAAACGGAACACTAAACAGAACGCTGAACAGAACGCTAAACAGAACGATTAACAGAACACTAAACAGAACGCTGAACAGAACGCTGAACAGAACGCTGAACAGAACGCAGAACAGAACACTAAACAGAACGCTGAACAGAACGCTAAACAGAACACTGAAAGCTGAACAGAACATTGAACAGAACGCTCAACAGAACACTGAACAGAACACTAAACAAAACACTGAACAGAACACTGAACAGAACACTAAACAGAACGCTGAACAGAAGGCTAAACAGAACACTGAACAGAAGGCTGACCAGAACGCTAAACAGAACACTAAACAGAACGCTGAACAGAACGCTAAACAGAACACTGAACAGAACGCTAAACAGAACGATTAACAGAACACTAAACAGAACGCTGAACAGAACGCTGAACAGAACGCTGAACAGAACACTAAACAGAACGCTGAACAGAACGCTAAACAGAACACTGAAAGCTGAACAGAACATTGAACAGAACGCTGAACAGAACACTGAACAGTACACTAAACAAAACACTGAACAGAACACTGAACAGAACACTAAACAGATCACTGAACAGAACACTAAACAGAACGGTGAACAGAAGGCTAAACAGAACACTGAACAGAAGGCTGAACAGAACGCTAAACAGAACGCTTAACAGAACGCTGAACAGAACACTAAACAGAACACTGAACAGAACACAAAACAGAACACTAAACAGAACACTGAACAGAACGCTAAATAGAACGCTAAACAGAACACTAAACAGAACACTGAACAAAACACTGAACAGAACACTGAACAGAACGCTAAATAGAACGCTAAACAGAACACTAAACAGAACACTGAACAGAACGCTGAACAGAACACTGAACAGAATGCTGAAAAGAACGCTGAACAGAACGCTGAACAGAACGCTGAACAGAACGCTGAACAGAACACTAAACAGAACGCTGAACAGAACGCTAAACAGAACACTGAAAGCTGAACAGAACATTGAACAGAACGCTCAACAGAACACTGAACAGAACACTAAACAAAACACTGAACAGAACACTGAACAGAACACTAAACAGAACACTGAACAGAACACTAAACAGAACGCTGAACAGAACGCTGAACAGAACACTAAACAGAACGCTGAACAGAACGCTAAACAGAACACTGAAAGCTGAACAGAACATTGAACAGAACGCTGAACAGAACACTGAACAGTACACTAAACAAAACACTGAACAGAACACTGAACAGAACACTAAACAGATCACTGAACAGAACACTAAACAGAACGGTGAACAGAAGGCTAAACAGAACACTGAACAGAAGGCTGAACAGAACGCTAAACAGAACGCTTAACAGAACGCTGAACAGAACACTAAACAGAACACTGAACAGAACACAAAACAGAACACTAAACAGAACACTGAACAGAACGCTAAATAGAACGCTAAACAGAACACTAAACAGAACACTGAACAAAACACTGAACAGAACACTGAACAGAACGCTAAATAGAACGCTAAACAGAACACTAA
The DNA here is from genome assembly GCF_009769545.1 of Cyclopterus lumpus. Lineage (NCBI taxonomy): Eukaryota > Metazoa > Chordata > Actinopteri > Perciformes > Cyclopteridae > Cyclopterus > Cyclopterus lumpus. Next base: position 2,036,106 of record NC_046984.1, on the reverse strand, counting down.
ATAGAACACTGAACAGAACGCTGAACAGAACACTGAACAGAATGCTGAAAAGAACGCTGAACAGAACGCTGAACAGAACGCTGAACAGAACGCTGAACAGAACACTAAACAGAACGCTGAACAGAACGCTAAACAGAACACTGAAAGCTGAACAGAACATTGAACAGAACGCTCAACAGAACACTGAACAGAACACTAAACAAAACACTGAACAGAACACTGAACAGAACACTAAACAGAACACTGAACAGAACACTAAACAGAACGCTGAACAGAAGGCTAAACAGAACACTGAACAGAAGGCTGAACAAAACACTGAACAGAACACTGAACAGAACACTAAACAGAACACTGAACAGAACACTAAACAGAACGCTGAACAGAAGGCTAAACAGAACACTGAACAGAACGCTAAACAGAACGCTGAACAGAACGCTAAACAGAACACTGAACAGAACGCTGAACAGAACGCAGAACAGAAAACTAAACAGAACGCTGAACAGAACGCTGAATAGAATGCTGAACAGAACGCTAAACAGAACGCTGAACAGAACGCTAAACAGAACAGTGAACAGAACGCTAAACAGAACGATTAACAGAACGCTAAACAGAACACTGAACAGAAAACTAAACAGAACG
>NC_046984.1:1825000-1975782 GCF_009769545.1 Cyclopterus lumpus | reverse complement strand
AATACTCATACTGCTCACATTACGGGAGCGAGTGTCATTTGGTCCTCAGAGAAACTCCCAAAACAAGATGATATTAATTGAACCCTGTTCCAAATATGGGTAAAGAAAATAACCTAAAACTGCATCGTCCTGTTTTGGTCACATGTGGTCATCAAAAGCCCATCATATGTCGTCTCTCGCTCTGCCCCTTATCCGGCATTGTTGCTTTATGCATTATTTCTGGCATACGGTGGATGTCCAAGCATTTGTAAATTAGACAAGAAAGATCCCAAAGTTTGGAACTGGGGAAGCTTGTACGTGGAGACAATTTTAAAAAGTGGTAACTGAAGACACATTGTGTGTTAATCTGCTCCAAAAACAGAATGTTGGGCTAATTATATTTTAGAGTTTTGGAAATTATGTTGTTCCTTTCGTACACATGACATCTATTAAAATTATTTTTTTGGGTAGTTTCTCTTGTTTCAAATTGTTTGCAATTAAAATGCCATAATGTAACATAGCATAAATTACGTTGTAGCTGCTCACCAGGTCCTACTGTGATAGAGTTGATCCTAATGAATGTCCAGATCCACAAGTCTTATCCTTTTGTTTCAGATGAACACTTTGACAGTTTTGGTAATAAAGCTCTTTTAGCTTCGTTGCATACACCAATTGGCTTTTACTGGTTAAACAAGTGCAAATAAACTCACCTTAGAACCAGCCAACATTGTACTGAGCATCTTTGTGCCATTCCCAACACCAACAACTGAAAGAGATGGAGACAGTGTTAGCAAAGCCCTTCTAGCTTTGGGGGTCGGCTGTAGCTCAGTGGGGAGAGTGGTCGTCCCGTCACCGTAAGGTAGCCGGTTCGATCCCTGCTAGCCATTAGTTCATGTTGAAGTGTCCTTGAGCAAGACACTGAACCCCCAGTTGCTCCCCGGGCGCTTCACTGCAGCCCACTGCTCCTTAATAACTAAGGATGGGTCAAATGCAGAGAAGAGTTTACCCACGGGGATCAATAAAAGAGTACATTTATTTTCTTTCTTTTCAAGCACCCCCTAGAGGTGGCCACGTTCATTACATCCAACACAGACATAACAACATTAGGAGGCGGGGCTGCAACTAATCATTCTTCTTTTTATTATTGATTGATTTACCGATTTATGGTTAATTTAGTAAGCATGTCAGCATGTAGTTGCCAGGTTGCCAAATGGCCACAGTTTGAGAAATGTGCAACTAATTCTTGGCATCAGTGGAAACTTACTTTTTAACATATCGAAAATAAGGACAACAAGCGGGAAATAAAAACAATTTATATATGTGTGACATTGTTTATGTTATAGCCAGAAGCAGACAACGCTGCACATCTGGAGAGTTTCTCTGTAACCAGAATCTGGTAACCAACATAAAAAGTTGAGCCCTGCAGAGTCCACGGCCTTTACATGTTTTATTTTATCGGACCAACCATCCAAAACCCAAAAGATATCGAGTTCCCTGTCAGAGAAGACTGACGAAAACAAGATCATATTCTCATTTGAGAAGCTAGAATCAGTTGATTTGTTGCTCCAATTTTCACTTTGGGGATGATTCTGACATTCTTTAGTCAGTATTTTAAGTCTCGATACATTTAAATATAATGTAGACATATAGCGTTTCTCCAAGTTATTGCTGGCAGATGGAGAATTGTTTCTCTCTCTCTCTCACACACACACACACACACGGACGGACCAACGCTTACCCAGCACCCCACTGGCAGAACTGTCCAGCGTCCCTCCGTGCCCCATCTTCAGGCTCTGCTTCTTCCTCTTTCGTGGGTTTGGGTTCTTCACGCCGGCTTCTGAAAGGAGTGACACCACCACATTTCACTGTTAGCTTCACCAGAGATGACATGACACCTATTTCCTGATTCCGACCTGTCGAATTACCCTTGAGTAACACTTCTTTCAGTGTGTTTAACACGTCTGCAGATGTCGGCCCTTGTTTTTTATATATTGCAAACAATCCATTTAACGACTGTAGTTTCGATAGAGAACTAGTTATCGGAGCCGCCGTGTTGTGTATGCTCCCCGCCATGCTTGTTTAATTCTTCTTCGGCCACTTTCAATGTCCCTTCTTCTTCTTCTTCTGCTACTTGTTCTGCGTCTGGGCGAACCGTTTCGCCGTCTGCTGGTTCAATATGTAATAACTATTTCCTATTTGAGTTCCAATCCAAAATAGCACATTGATAATGTTATATGACATGATAATAAATAATCATATATAAACCGTTGATTTTTCGACTGGTTGAGGTCGATTAAGTACTGTTTTATTTCGAGGGGTTGATGTCTGAAAATGGCTCACGTTTTCGGAACTACGCTGACCATGATGCTTTGCGCCGACATGCACTTCCTGGTTACTTTGTCGCTGGGCTTCCTTTGCCTGTCAGCTGGGCTGTCTACAACAACAATAACTGCCAGCAAGATACTCAAGTCGCTGAGGTTTGAGGTATTTTTTGTCTGAAAATATCATTGTTTTTATTTCAGTTAAAGTCCCGTAATTTCGACGTCAGTTAGCCATTTGATAGTCTTGCACGAGACTTTAACTCGCGTGAAGATTCTGTAACGATAACGTGAGGCGAGACTCTCATTCAAAATGTGGCAAATCACAATTTAGTTATCTTATCGCCAAGATGCATACCATGAACATATTAGCCATACACATTTCTAATGTAATACAAGCCGTTTTTGGATTCGGCTCATACGATGCAACCAAACAGCGTTTATTTCATTGCTAAGTAGCTAACATAACTAAGCTAAGCTAAAGTTCCAGTGTCTCATTATATGCTCTTGTTTTTAGTTTCAATGTTGCCGACTTGAAGAAGTGATTCTAGTGATGTCGGGTAGATTTACATGTGTATGTTACGGCGTCCTCACGCAGTACTGTATGTCATAGTGGAGACCTTGGAAGATCAGCTCCATTCAGTTGCAGCAGCAAGTTTAGATTTGTGTAATTTGCCAGATATTTTAATTGATGCCAACTGATGCTCGTGTATAGTGATTGGTTATCTCTAAATTATAACCCTAACCCATCACCGTGACTGGGATACAGTCAATGCAGTCTTCACATGATCAAGCATTGCATTGTATTCCTAATCTGAAACGGTCCTGTTGGGAGTGAACTCAGTAATGAGGAAGCACTGTCTCCGCCACACACAAGCCTTTCATGCAATGTGACCTCCTAAAGGGAGCTGGGTACTGCCCTTTGACCCTGGTCCTTCTGCAGTGCTCTTGCATCTACTTCCACGTATTTACTGATGGAAGGAGCTGCTCGTAGGTCTCTGTGCGTGGTGGAAACACAAGTCTAGCACAGAGAACCCCCGTTTAAGTGCAGTTTTATTGTACTTGATGCAGGACAGACGGAACCATTCGAATGGTATCATCAGTCTCCTGAACAAATTATTTGCAGTTCTATAACCACAATTATATTAAACGCTGAGTTAATAATAGGGCTACAACTACCAATTAATTTCTTATTATTAAATTAACTGTTGATTTGACAAAGTCAATTCTTTGGCCTGGTTGAGGTCATTAAATGTCTTGTTACGTACAACCAACAGTCCAAAGCACAAAGATATATAGTTTACAACTACATCAATAAAAACAAAAGCCCCAGATCCTCAGAATTCTAAAGCTGCAAGAGAATGTTTGGCATTCTTTTGCATGACTGAAAATATTAATAAATATAATCAGAATAGCACATTTTTGGATAAATCCTCCAACCATTTTCATCTGCATATTGACTCTTTTGTTTTCCAGTCAACAGGACAAGTCACAGAGGAAAGAAAGACAACGCTGTGCTTCTCTGATGAGAAGGCGAGACTGGTGACTCAGGATGGAGGGCTTCAGGCGGACGTACCTGCGTCTGTGTAAGGAGGGCGGGGTGGAGCCTCAGGAGAGCGTTGTGGCTCAGCTCCAGGAGAGCAGGGCTGCTCCGGGCTCCAGACTGGACCTGAGCGGACAGAGCCTGTCTGCGGATACCTGCTCTGTGCTGGCCAGGGCCTTCCAAAAGGATACCGTCTTCACAGAGGTGTTGCTCAGTGACTGCATGCTCAGCGAGGAAGGTGTGCAGTAAGCCTTGAGATCGAAACAGCCTCCATATAACCTATTGTATTGTATTGTATTGTATTGTATTGTATTGTATTGTATTGTATTGCATTGTATTGTAAGTTGATCAGTAGGTCTCAATTAGCATGCAAATATATGCTTGATGCATCTTTAGATGTTCCATATGCATATGGTGCAGTAGAATCCCCATTTAATTGATTGATAAGTCATAGTCCATTGGCTCCTACTGAAGACGTAAATCTTTAAACTTAAATTATTGGTATAACGTTTTTTTTAAAGCCTCAGTTATATTTCTGTAGTTTTAACAAACACTACTCAAACGGGAGGCAATAATCCTTTTGTTGGGGACTATTTTCTGCCGCGGATTTATCCACACTTGCTGCCCCACTGTAGGTGCGTGTTGGATTGAGTCAAAATCAAAATCAACTCCAGTGCGTTCATGGTAATGAAGGAACATGTCACCCAGTGCAACAGTGTGGCTCATTGATGTGTTTGCAATAGTTTTGGGAGAATGGAGCTCTGTGATAATCCCTGTTGGTTTGACTCTGATGATGTTGTGTAAAGCGGCGTTTGCTTTGACGCTTGTGTGTGACTCTCAGGTGCCAAAGTACTGCTGAGTGGACTGTTTGGCAACACTACCGTGAAAGTCCTGGATCTCAAGGTAACACCCGCAAAGCTAGACCGTCCATCGTCTCAGACCCTGATGGGTTTCATTTCATGAGAATAGGTGGTTGATGCAAAAATATTTTTTCCAGGGAAATAATCTGCGATCGACAGGGGCCGAGGTGTTGGGAAAGCTGTTGTCACGAAACAAGACTCTGCGTAGGTGAGACAACGCTCTTCATTTAGGGCGCCCATAATGTGTTCACAATGTCAGCTGAAGGCTGCTGTATGGGGTTATTTCACTGTGCAATGGAATTTCATAAAATATCAAATAATAGGATTTCGTATAAAATATTCCTAATTCAAGGTCCACTTAGGAGCTGTTTGCGGTGCCTTCGTTCACGTCTTGCATTCTTCATCAGCTGATGTAGTTTGCTCAGTTGTCATCACATGACCTCAGTATGGAACATCTCCAAAGCCGGAGGAGAAAGCTTAAGAGAAGGCTAACAAGGGGACGTTGAGTAAGGGTGGCTTCGTTAAACTACGTCCAAGGTCAAGAAAGACCGTTCAGAACGTGACAAATATGTGTTTTCAATGTTACTATTGAAATATTAAAATGTATATTAGTAACGTTATAAAAAAACTGATTTACTAATATATTTTTTGGAAGATATTTGATAAGATGTTTTAAAAATAATGATAATAATAATAATAATTATTATTATTATTACTACCATTAATAGTATATATTATAAAAAGACATGGTGTCTTTTCATAATATATACTATCCATCCATTATTAATTATGCTTAAGAACTCAAGAATGTCAGTTCTGCTTGTTCATGTCGTATCACCAATCCTAATTTGAGCTGCCATTATTGCTACATAACCATGTCTGGCCATTGTCCAAGTAATACATGCTGTTAATGTCCTTTAATCAAAGTGGACCACTACTACATATGATCAAAAACCTCTTCCTAGAAAGGCTTTTGGAACACACAGAGCACATACTGCTTTCAACGTGCACACGCCGTTTGCAGGCTGGTGCTGGAGTGGAACGCTTTGGGGGTGTGGGACGAAGCCTTCTCGCTCTTCTGTGAGGGTTTGGCCTCCAATGGCACGCTGACACAGCTGGACCTGCGCAACAATCAGATCAACCACCACGGAGCAGCCGAGCTCGCTCTGGCACTCAAACGCAACACGGCTGTTCAAGCGCTGGGTGAGACACATGACCCCTTCACTGGGTACGGATCTATTGAACATGAAGTGACACGAAGTTCCTGCTTGAAGTTATTGTCTTTTTGTTTGTCAGAACATCTTTTCAGCTGAGGTCCTGTGCTGGGAGATCACTTCTGTTTTACTGTCAATTAATACTAGCTCATACATATGATAGTAGCGGGCATAATCTATGATTGTATCTCCATGTGATCAAACAGGTAATTAGTTTCCTCTAGTTAAGATCTTGCAGATGTTCTTTTATTTAAAAAAGTATCACAAAGCTCACGGTTTGGTTCGTATTATGGCTTTGAGTCACGGATCAGATGGATCCTGTATTCTGGTCTATATGTGCTGACTGACCTCGCCGACTGTGTTTACAGATCTCAGGTGGAACAACATCGGTCTGTTGGGTGGCAGGACTCTGCTGGAGGCTCTGCAGAAGAACAACAGCATAATGCAGCTGGAGATGGCAGGGAACAACATACCCAGTGACACACTCAAAGCTCTTGGTAAGTGTGTGTGTGTGTGTGTGTCTAAGTACATGGTTACGGTTACTGTATGTGTTTTCTGCTCTGCATTAGAACTAATACCTCAATACGTACCATCTGTGATTGTTAATGTAACACTATGTTTTAAATTTGAAAGTGTTTACACTACCCTGATGTGGGCTGACTTAAATGCGGTACAGATGTTACTCAGTGATAATCTGTTATCTGCTCTTTTGTTTCTTCCACCCTTTCAGAGCAGACCACAGGGCACAACTCAGACAGACAGTCCACCCTGAGAGACAGCCGCAGCAGGACCCAGGTCCTCAGCAAGGAGATTCAGACACTGAAGGAGGAGAAGGGTCGGCAGGTAACCCTCACACTGAGGAATGACACGGTTCTGAGGCCGAACATGAACACTGGGAGGCTGTTTGAGGGCTTTATATGAATCACAGTAAGACCCCTTATCCCCGTGAGAATCCAATAGATACAGAGGTTTTTAGGCCTCCTCTTTTGTCCAGATGAAAATATCTATATCAATATCAAAATGTGTTCAGACAGTCACGGTCCTCACAGGAAGCATTCATCTGACTTTGACGACCACCATGTGGATGACATTTCAGATTTTTAAGTGAAATATCTCGACAATAAAGGGCAGGGATTGCCATAAATTTGGTACAGATGTTCGTGGTCCCAAGAAGATGAATCCAAAGTTCTTTGAGGATCCTGGATGTTTTCAGTTCTCAAATATCCTTCACACATTCATGGTCACCGGATGATAAACCCTACTGACTTTGATGACCCCATGACCTTTTCTCTATCAAACACCTGCAAAACGAGTGACATTTCCATCAGCCTCAGCTGTACTCGCTGTGGTTGTGGTAATTATCTACCGACTGACTAAATAATGTTAGCATGCTAAGATGGTGAACATGCTAAACATCAGCGTGTTGTAAGCATGTTGCTGGTAGCAAAGTCAAATTGGTTCAATGAGAATGGCAGAAACTGATGCCAAGTGCAGTCACCAGGCTCCAATGAGCTGCATTTGAATCCTACGGGTGTTTGGGACCTCTTTGATGCACACACTATTTTGGTTGGAATATGACTTTGAATTAGAAGTGTTATTGTTGTAGCTGTAGTGTGGGACTTTTCCATATACATTGAATGTACGTTGGTTACATTCAAACCATTGTTGAACAAGCTCACACGATGCTGATTAGGCCCAACAGCACCAGGGAACGCTTTGCATTTCCCGGACCTCTCAGAGTCTTTCTGTGCACATTAAACATTCTCTGAACAGTCTTTTTTTAATAAAATTTGATTTCTGCCATAAATGGAGTTGCCTTACTCGTTCTCCGACCACTCAAAGCGCTGTACACGTCATTTATGCGAGGTGCCACGTGCCCATCGGGACCTGAAAACTAATTCACTTTCACACGTATTCATGCACCTTCGGGAGCAATCTGGGGTTCAGTGTGCGGCTCGAGGACACTTCAACATGCCGACCAGCTCCTCTGGTCGGCATGTTGACCCCTAAACATCAGCGAGTAACTAAGGCTAACCAAACTCTTCTCCTGAGAAGAGTCGCCACTCCGTTGGTCCCTATTGAGGTACAACACGCTTTACCTCCAAGACACAGCCGCCGTCCCTTCCAGATGGTCCCATGGACGAAACTTCCACACTCTTTAAGTGTGACCGATTTAGGATAAAGTGTGTGATGGAAGCTGTGGTTGTTCCTCCTCTTTTAGTTCCTCAGCCTGATGGAAACCATAGACAGACAAAGAGAGGAGATGGGACGCTCCACAGGGTGAGTGGAGGTGTGACTGTGTTCAGCCATTGGCCTTTGTTAATGCACATAACAATCTCTTTGCATCTACCTTAAATATTCACATTTTGTCGCCATGACCTCGTTGCCTCTTTCACATCTGATCAGGTCCACCTCCAGTCAGATAGGCCAACTCCAGGAAGCTCTGAATGAGAGGAAGTCAGCTGTCAACTCGCTCACTGCCAAGTAAGCATTTCATTTTCCTTTGTTTAATATTCCCAGTATGAAGAACAGCACAGTCTGTTGTGTGTAATAGACGTTGTTTCATTTAGTTCCATAGATGTTCAGTGAAGTTTATGGTTGTATGAAGGCCTCCAGTAAGAACTACAGTACGTACCGCTCCAGTGAGTCAGCCCTTCTGAAGCCAAGTATTTAATCAGGCAGCTATTATTAGTGACTGGAGGTTCTCGGCTAAACAGATGACGGCTCGTTCACCTCCACACATTATGATGTAATGAGCTCCTTCTGCTGTGGAAAAGGTCCGTACAGTATAAATACCCCACAAAACAATTAGCGATGACTAGATGATGAGTTATTGAGGCCTGTCATTCTTAATAATACTTACGGATCCAACATTTTTTAATGGCCTCGATGTACGTTATGGATTGGAGTTCCATTCATACATTGTCATATTCATGTAATGTGTTTATGTAACTCTGTAACGCTGTTCATCTGTACACGTGACATCTATTGCTTCTGTCCATCCGGGGAGAGGGATCCTCCTCTGTTGCTCTCCTGAAGGTTTCTTCCCTTTTTTCCCTGTGAAAGGTTATTTCTGGGGAGTTTTTCCTGATCCGATGTGAGGTCAAAGGTCAGGGATGTCGTATGTGTACAGATTGTAAAGCCCTCTGAGGCAAATTTGTAATTTGTGATATTGGGCTATACAAAATAAACTGAATTGAATTGAATTGTTAGCTAATACAAAAAAAAGGAGACAATCAGACTCAAGTTTACTCCGAAGGATCAGAGCCAATCCAAAATGCCGTTGACCGAGCAGACCCGATACAATAACGTTCATATAAATGACTTCATCGGAGTGCAACACATACTGTAAGAATCCTCATTTATAGATAAATGTCTTGAACAACTTTTCATGCGATAAAGCACATTTTTTGAAATACAGATTTAAACTATCTACTATCAGCACAAAAGCCTAACGGCAATCTGATTCCATTTCAATGTCATGTTCAAGAAAAATGTCACGTTTCCGATGCAGGTTATGAATGAATAATGACCCCCTAGTTGGTGAGGTTCTAGTCCAGTGAAGATAAAATAATGCGGCAAAAATGTCGGGCCTACTGCAGAAGTCCATGTTATCTTCTCCTCTCCAAATCATCAATGTGCTGCTCACACAATGTGATGTTGTGCAAGACTACAGATGACAGAGGCTGCGCTCGCGCTCTCCGAGCAGAAGAACCACAACATGGGAGAACTGCTGACACGAGTGAAGGCGGAGAAAGAAGAACAGAGGGAACGACAGAGCAGGGAGAGGAGGAAAGAGCAAGAGGTACGGCCAGGTGGGAGGAGAGGCAACGCTGCACCCTGTTCCTCAAGTGGGACTTGTACAGGAAACCAGATTTAAACACATTTTTCATATGCGGTCTGCATGAGCCGTTTGCTCATGAGAGCTTTCACATGTGCTACTACATTTAGTGAGGAGAATATGTGTGTGACTCAAAGTCACATGGTCACCAAGAGGAGACAGGCTCAATCTACATAGAGACATATAGGGACACGCCGGCTCATGATAATGGGTTTCTCAAAATGGCCAATGTTCCCTTTACATCATAACTCCAGCTGTTTATTACATATTTCTACTTCATGGTTTCCTCAATATCTTCTGATGTTACAGCACAGGGAATAATCTGTCATATAATGTAGCACGTGATGTGACTTACATGTCTGGTCTGTTTGGGAAACACAGGAAGATGTACTCATGAGATTCTAAGACTGCTATATATTTGTGTTGGTACCTTTTTGATATTTATGAAAACATATTTAATTGATTTGAATTCTTATAAGTAAATAATAAGCAAAATTAGAGATGGCAATTTACCAACAACCCGGAATCCTCCTCTCTTCTTCTGTACAACTTGAACCTCTATCATGGACTCGATTTATCATCAAGCCAGATGCCAAGACATTTGTAATCTGTATCCTCTCAATGGTGAAACCAGTCAGAGTGAAGAAAAGTCCTTCTGACAACGCACAGGTTGAGAGGAGAAGAACTCTCTACAAGCAAAGTTCACAGATTTCGTCACAGGTTCGCATCGCGTCATCTGACCGCTGATTGGCACTGAACTGTCTAGGAGGAGAAGAATTCCATGTCCTCAGCCCTTCTCATAGGACTGAGCCGTCCAACGGTCCAAGGCCCCTCCCTCATGTAAAAATACTGAGAACATGCGTGAGTGTTGTTGTTTGAGACGCGTATCTATACTTCAGGAGCAGACATCAGAATATTTTCCAATGGACTTTTCGCAGACACATATTTCAGCTGCTACGTGTTGTTATTCTGAACTCGAGTAACCTGACAAGAACATTCAATATTTAAGATTTATATTAACAACACCAGCAGCTCGATATCTGATAAACAATGACTTTAGCTTTCCAGCCTAAACTTAAAGACCTAAAGACTGCACCTGATTGGTTCTTTGGCACAAACAGTACATTGGTCTATTTCTCTATCCCACTCCTATCTGAGTATCTCCACCCACAGCCTGAGAACTACATTTATAAGGGTGCGCCCTGTTTTTCCCATTCAGAACAGACTGGGCTTTGTCTGATAGGGGGGACTTAAAGAGACAGACACTAAAACAGTGTTTCAAACAGTGGGCGATTACAGTTCTATTCACACAGGCAGGCTGTTGTTGGGAAAAGCATGTCCAAATGTTCTAGTAAAAACATATAAAAATAACATTTCAATATGTTTTTTTCCCCACAATTTCATTAATTTGATATCTGTAATTCATTTAATGTGTTAGTTATTCAATTCACAAATGGACTTGACATCCAGGATGTGTGTCCATCCTGTAGGACGGTGCACTCAGAGAAGGTAAACTCCTCAGAGAGATCCAAAACCTGACAGAAACCAACGCCCAACTCATGAATAAAGTAAGTCTTGCACTAATAATTGTTGATACCAATGCTGAGGAACACACACACAAACAAACAAACACACACACACACGTTGCTTGGTGAGCACTGTTCGATGTGAGCCTCACTGCTGTATGTGTTTAAGGTGGAGGAGATGGAGCGCAGGTGTAAGTCTCAACAGCAGCAGATCTTTGAGCTGAAGCAGGAGCTGACCAACAGCACGGCAGAGCTCAAGCTCCAACTAGCGCAGGCAGAAGGTAACACACACACACACACACACACTCACAGAACACACAAAGAGAATGTCTTTTTCTCCATGAAACCCAGCGGACGTCCTGCATGTCACCCTCTAACAGAACGTCTGGATATAGAGAAGCGAAGGTCCAAGCAAGCTCTGCAAGACACGGACAATCTCCGCCAGAAGGAGGTGCTCTCATGACCTTTTATACATATTCTCTATATATTCATGTTTATTGTTTATTTCTGTTTTTGTAGGAATTACGAACACAGGCAAGATAACGTGCTAAAAGTTTCGGTTTCTTTCCAGGTGGAGCATTTGAATCGACATCTAGAAGAGAGCGAGAGGGCTCTGCAGGAACGCATCTTCAAACTGGAGGGCCAGCGGATACAACTGGAAGAGGTCAGAGTCGAGAGTCTCCATGTTTAAAAGACATAAACACCCAATAGCTGAGCCAAACGCCATGTTTTTGTTTTTTTACATAGTGAAAGAATACAGTGGAATCTTTATTATCATTATTACTTTTATGACACTGAACTATGAAAGAATTCTGTATCAGAGGCACCCACGCGGAGATACCAGTACACTGAGATGCCTAAGCGTATTCAAGCTTTGCATAATTTGCTAGAAGCAGATGAAGTTCACTGGCAAGGACTGAGGGGAGGCTGTGTCTATTAAAGGGGGATGTTATTAATTTCCCTAACTGTATCTTTTCAGGCAGCGCAATTATTAAAATCCACACGGTGGCACCTTTCCAAGCTGGAAATGTCCCACCTGTCAGTCCAAGTTGTGGTGGAATGTAGAACATAGGAACACCTCGGTGCCGAAGGGTTTAGTTGTAAAAACGGACTACGCTGCAGTTGGGGGGTCACGGTAAAATGAGCATCCTCACACTGCTGTGATCCAACAGCATGGCCCTGTACGTCCGCATGCAGCGCAGCGGGAGGAGCTGTGCTCCAGTCTACCTGTGCTCCTAACGCCATGCCATCTGTTCACTGTCCGTCTGTTGCAGGAGCTGAGTAAAGCTAAAGCGGCGTGTGTGACGGAGAGGGCCCAGGCAGAGGAGGAGCTGGGAAGGGTGCGAGCTCAAGTGCGTCTGGAGGAGGTGGGTTTCACAAATCGGCGCTGCAGTTGTGAAGGCTTTTTATGAAGCCTCACTAGTGCCACGAGTCGAATCCAGAACCAAATCCCTGATTGAACCTTTACCCCTTAACATCAGCGAGTAACTAAGGCTAACCAAACTCTTCTCCAGAGAAGAGTCGCCACTCCGTTGGTCCCTATTGAGGTACAAGGACACACAGCCACGTGTGTCTCATCTCATTTTCATTTTATTTGCGTTTTTTCGTGACTTAGTGGTAATTACCCTCAGGTGATCAGATCTCGCAGTGGGGATTGTAATCAGTCTCGTTTGTAACGTATAACAAGAGTCTTTAGTTTGAGTCCCAGTTCTTTACTGAATGATAAGGCTGTGGTTTTTATTACGTTTTTCACACAACAGTCACATACAACAATTTCAAGTTAATGGAGCCGTCTCAGTGTTGCATATAAAAAGTCTTCTGATAGCAGAAGTTTCTTCCTGAATCTAAAGCTGGGGGCTCTGTCAGATTTCTGATTTGTCTCATCTTCTTTTAAATCCAGTTTTACTAAAGAAAGGGGGATTTTCAATCTCCTCTCAGGGAGCTTTAGTCAAAACAAATCTGACTCCTCTTATAGTGTCTATACTGGTTATATTTAAGCAAGTATACTTTTAGACTTTCATATTTTTCTGCGATCACTCAACACGTTAAAATGAGAAGCCCGCGGCCTGTATGTTTTCCATTGCTCTTTGCTGATTAAAAAAAAAGAGTGAGTAGAGATAAAAGGTTGACCTGAGATTGCCGTTGAAGCGTAAAGCGTCAGTCGGTAACTTTTAATACAAATAACTTTCTGGTACACAAGACCGATAATCTGTGAAAACAATCAGGTTGCTTTGCCCGCGATTCCATCGCGGGCAAAGAAAAAATAACCAATCAGAGCCGAAATGAGAACGTTTGAGACGCCATGTTGAAAACCGAGGAGCCAAAACCAAGCACAGCCCACTGGTACGGAGCAAACATACTCATTTTACAGCTACACTCAAGTATTGTTCTGAAAGAATCACGATTCATATTTGATTAGCCCTCATGGCAACTGCAAGGTTTTTCCTGGCCATAGCAACTTGGGAAGCTGCAGTTAGAAAAGGTTGCGCTGTCATCCTCTCAGACCGCAGCCTCAGCAACACAGCTGCTGGCATCATTACATTGAAAACAATGGCTGTGATCACCTTCACGACTAGAACTGCTTATGATCCCTGAGCTTTAGAACAAACAGTACTTTTTTGACCCCTTGCCTCAAACAAAAAAGTTTATTTTACAAAATCCCTTTTTTCATTTGACAATAGATTATTGTTCAAATACATTTTTATTATTTGTATTACACGTTACATATAGATGAATTTTGTCCAAATTAAACCTTTGCATGGTACCAAAACAGTATTGAGGTTTGAGACCCAGTCCTTGTTTTGACTAGACCACCTTTTATTTCCTCTGAGCAGCAGGAGCATGTGTCGTCCTTGGAGGAGAAGCTTCGCTCCGTGCGGTCCCTCCAGCAGGAGGTCCAGCTCCACTGCTCCCAGCAGAAGCAGAGCATCTCTGAGCTGCAGGCCAAGAACAGCCAGCAGAGCATGGAGTTAAACGGGCTGCGGCGCAGGACGGAGGAGCTCCAGCAGGTCAGCACCCATCAGACGGCCGTTACACCGGAAGCCTCTTTAGGTTCACTGTGTGGAGGCCTCAGTATATTCCACACGGGACTCCTTCACACCAAAGACTTGCGTTATGAACGAGTGCTGTTGTATTAGGAATGATGTGCAAATCACTGTCTGATGTGTGCATTAAGTCACATCGTCAGATATAAGTCTGCAGATGTATGTGTGTGTTTTATTTATATTAATATTTTTGTATATATACATATATGTATTTATGTATATATATATATATGTATGTATATATATATATGTGTGTGTGTGTGTGTGTATATATATATATATATATATATATATATATATATATATATATATATATATATATATATGTATATTTGTGTGTGTATATATATGTATGTGTGTGTGTGTGTATATATATATATATATATATATATATATATATATATATATATATATATATATATATATATATATATATATACAGTAAAGAGGGATTTAATGTACTTTGGATTTTGGGGTGAACTGTCACTTTAAGCTGACTGATCGTAGGTTTGAGGTTTCCCTCCTTTAGTTCTGATGTCCAGAGGCTTGTACTTTTATCAAAGAACCAGATCTCTCTGACACAGCTGTTCATCTTTTGTAATGATGAGTCATCCGAGGGAGTTCCATGTCCGTCTTAAGAGAGGGAACTGTCAGTCCCCTCAAGTTGTCTATGAGAAAATGAATGAGACTTTTATTTGCACACTGAAAAAAATGGCGATGTTGTTGCAGGAGCTGTCGGGGAAGGACCAGGAGAAGGTGGCTGAGTTAAGCCAGGTGAGGGTGGAGCTGCAGGAGCAGATTGGACATTTACAGGCCGAGAGAACAGCACAGGGGGGACTCAAGGAGAAGATCAGTGCTCTGGAGAGAGAGATTAAAGGTGCTCCACACTGTTTTCTCACCACTTCACTAAAGTCTTTTTAGGTTTTCCTTGTGCAAAACAAACACATTCCATCTTGGTTTAGGTCATTTACTCCAGTTCAAAAAAAATTCTTAAGAATTGTATTAAAACCAGTATTGTGACGTGCCCCAATACAAGAGGATACAGAATGTAATATTTTGTTTTGTAACCGGGTCCGACGCTATAGATTTGAAAGGCTTTTTGTTTGAAATATGAACTATTTTCTGAAGTCCTGTTTTTCGTACCATTCCCCCCTGTGGCCCGCTGTCCTGCAGCACTCAGCGGTAACCACAGAGAGGTGCTGCTCGACAAAGAGAGCGAGATGTCGTCCATGCTGGAGAAGCTGCGGCTGAAAGACGCCGAGATCCAGAGGATGAGGGAGGACGAAGCCCACCGAGCCAGCTACCTGCAGAGCGCCATCCTCACCTACGTGCAGGGCTCTCCTCTGGGACACTACAGCAGCCCCAAGAAATAACAGCTGCAGCCTCCAAGCCCTCACTCGCTCAGGACCGTCTAAAGAATACAAATACCAAGATAAAATTATGATTGTCTGGAGTGTGAGGGCACATACCGAACTCAATGTGCAGATCCAGTCAAGAAATGACGGGTTGAAAAATATATTACCTGTGATATACTGTACTTTGATGCTTTTTTAGATCTTTAGATACATTTTGTACGTTAATGCTCTTGCTGGGACGGACAGCCTTATGTATATTTTCACTCTGACATTACACTGACTAATGAACATTCAGCCTCTAGGAGCAGCTACCAGTCAAAGAGACTTTTTTTGCTGGTTGTTTGTTTTTGAACAAAACGTTTGCCTGGTGGATGAGATTATTAACCGTTTCAAAACAACATGTTTTTTTTAATCTCTTCTATTGGTCACACGTCCATTTATAGTTACACCGTAATAACATGATGGTCCAAATCCTGTATTTCCAGATTCTCCTCTCTTAAATGACGGAGCAACACAGTACTCTAAACAACAAGAACAAAAGGGGTAAAAACCCAATCAGGGAACTTAGCTCTACCATTCTCACAATGTCTACAAGTGCAAGATATATGATTTGAGACTAAACTGCTGTTGAAAGGATATTGCATGTGCCTCAACCACAGCTCTGTCTTAACTCTTTACATCAGCATTGCCAAAGGCTTCCCTCTCTCGTGTCTTTAGCTCTTTTTGCTGGCTGATTCACAAAATGTTGTCTTCTGTTTTTATGAATAATTTTATGAAGAAACTCCTACTTAAACTCTGGATGCACTGTTTTATACATTGATATTGTATCGGATACCTGATGGATATTTTGTGTATTTACAGGTGTGTTTTTAACATTTTGCTGATTTTTATTACATGCGTTTTCTTTTTAATATATCATTAAATGTGCTTATTTCTAAAATAAATATTGTGATTTTTTTGTGTGTGAATGATTTGGCAGTTGATCTGGGTTAGTCTATTATTCTACTTAACAGGAAAATGAACAATATTCAGTGTGTTGGTGTGGTGGGGATGTATGAGGTCACTGGGTCTTGAAATTACAGCCAAAGAGCCTTCACTGTCAAGATGGTTCCCATAATGTGGAGCCTATGAAAGTCACTGTGGAGGAAACCTCACCATCGTTCTAACTGGTCTGGTTGTGCACCTATCTAAAATGAGACCATCGATTAGCAGCCCCATGACTTCCATGAGGTCATTGTTGTACGTGCAGGTTTCTAAATCCTGACTGCAAAGACTACACCTGTTCCAGATGTGAACAATTGCACTGCCTCACAGACAGGCATGGCAACAAATTAAAAACATTAAGAGGAAAATAATAACGATACAAGTTTAATAAAATTAAACAGAAGAAATAGACAAATGCAGTTTTAGTACAGTTAGTGCAGCGATAAATGGCCCTTTATTTAGGACATACCAGTGCAGCAGTGAAAATGAATCGAAGGCACAGGGGAATGAAACTATGATTAACGTGGCTTAAATTAAAGACCTACAGGACCTTGTGAGTTTATATTCTTCAAATATAGGCTTCAATCAAAAATTAAGATTAAGAAATATCAATTCAAAAATGTGTGTAAACATGATGAGACACTGAATCTTATTATGAGATGGCACACACATCTTGATTCATTATTGTGTCTCAAATTCATAACCTACCAATGCATATTTAGGCACGTTTTTGTGATTCTTACATTGTTTAGGTACAGAATGTATGTATTATAATCATTATTAGCAGCATGATATATATCATACTAATATTATATACCCATCAGCCATTCAGTGCTAGGAATTGTTCAATGGGTGGTGGTAGTCGTAACGTCACGTTAGTAATACCTAGTACTATTGTAGGTTAGTCGTAGTAGGATTTTAGGCTAGTGGTAGTAGTAGTATTGTAGGTTAGTAGTAGTAATATTGTAGGCTAGTCGTAGTAGTATTGTAGAATTGTAACGTTAGTAGTGGTGGTGGTAGTAATGTCACGTTAGCTAGCTAGCTAGTAGTAGTAGGCCTAGTAGTATTATAGACTAGTCGTTGTAGTATTGTAGGCTACTAGTAGTAGTAGTAGTGTAGGCTAGTAGTAGTAGTAACGCTAGTAGTACTAGTATAATTGTAGACGAGTCGTAGTAGTTAGTATTGTAGAATTGTAACGTTAGTAGTGGTGGTGGTAATGTCACGTTAGCTAGCTAACTAGTAGTAGGCCTAACGTTAGTAGTATTGTAGACTAGTCGCAGTAACGTTAGTTTTGCAGGCTAGTAGGAGTAGTAACGCTAGTAGTAGTAGAATTGTAGACGAGTCGTAGTGTGCTCATTTAAAAACTTTCGGCGCAGACGGAAGTAGAAAACGTGAATCCTCTCTTCTTCTGTTAGGATTCCGCCATTCTGTGCTCTGTCCCTTTAAAAGCACTCGGTGGTTTCCGGAGTTAGTCGGCAGTGCTCGTCATCAACCTCTTTCACTGCGGCTCCATCGCCGAGCGGACTGGCCCGCTGCTCTCATCCGAGAACTCAGTGCACACTGCCGGATCTATTAAACCACCAACACCGGCTCCCTGAAAGCCTCCAGCTCCTGTCAAAATGCAGGCTATCAAATGTGTGGTGGTGGGAGACGGGTAAGAACACGCTTACACGAACACACCGCCGTAACATTGTCTCGTGTGTGATTCGGCGACGCGTCCACCGATGGATGGGTGATGGGAGGATGCTATGTAGGTAAAAGGGGCTGGGGCTCACCGATCCGTCGGTCGCCCCGGTCTTCTGTGGTCGGCTCCATAATGGTCGATGGAGACCCGCAGTTAAATCTGCATCCTGAGTGCTTTCGGTTCGATCCCATCTTGGCCTCCGGTCCATTGTGTCGCTGGGAGCAGATGCGGGAACACCTACACGCCTCGTAGGCCACTGGAGGCAGGCTGAAGTGCTGATGCACGCTAAGGAATTTGTGGCCCTGTCAGTGGCAAACAGGCCCCGATGCTTTAACACAGCACACAGCGTGCCTTTCTTTCTGCACCCAGATCACATTTGGCTTCACGTGGACCGACGTTAGGAGTGGGCTCTTCGTCCTTTCTCTTTTCAAACCTTCATACCAATGGCGAGAGATTACGCCGTGAGAAATTAGCCATTAATGTCCTTTTTTTTGGTGGAGAAATTAAGGATAGGCCCGAGTCATATTTTTTTAGGATTAAAGTCGGAATACTGTTACTAAATAGTATTGACTTTGAAATACGTGTTTCCGGATTGTCACTTTTCTCAGACATGGTTCTGACGTTAATCACAGATGATCTGTGCAGAAAGAGGTTGTTGTTTGAATTCTAAGACGTCACACTTCACTTAAAGCAGCATCTCCCCCGATTCAAGCTCAGTTCACCATCACCAGGGAGTACCATTATGGTGCTGCCTGGAGCCTTGAAAAACAACCCTGATGATGTCATCAACTTGGGCTTGGAAACTAAGAATTTACATCAAAAAGCCTGCTTTACAAACTAGTAGTGGAATGGGTGTTAACCAGGGGGGAGGGGCTTAAAGGTGTTTTTACTCTGCATTATTTTCACAAATGTGTTTTTTGTAGTCACTTTTTATCTATGTGTGGAGCGTGCCCACTCTGTGTTTGGTGAAGGTGTGTTCAGAAGGTACACGGTGCAAATTTGACCACTAGACTGGTGCAGTTTATTTGTATTAGGCACAATATGGCCAATATAGGCATCTTTTTTTTAACAGACTACATTTGTAGGGATATTTGGAGGTAATAAAATGAATGATGGCTGGATTCCATTTAGCTACTTCAGTTTAAAGCTCCTGCTATTTCTCCTGCTGGCTCACTGTCACACAGTCGTAGTTATTATTATTATTATTATTATTATTTGTAGCACCTGTGTTTTTTCAAGTGTCTGCTGTTAAAAAGGCCTGTGCACAGTACATAGACTAGGAAGGGGACGTAGTCTCCATGGAGTTACCCATGGGTCTGTTGATCCTTGTTTTGAAGCCTTGAGTTTGGCATTTTGTCAGTCGCCATCTTGTTTTTTGTCTGTCAACCATCTTGGCTTTTTGGCAACCAGAAGTGACACAAATGCTGAATACGACATTATTAGGCATGCAAAATGTTATAATTAACTTTCATGAACGGAAAACACACTGAAAGAGTTAAAAACAAAAACACGTGGCCCCACCATAAAGCATACTCCGCTTCATGGTCTATTTGACTCTAAATGGACCATCAGTTACTAAATGAACATCATGCTGTATTGAAGAATACTTGAAACTAAAGATTGAGACTATAAACTCATATTTACAATGTTTACTGAGGGAATAAATCAAGAGAGAAGTAGAGTCATTTTCTATAGACTTCTATACAACCAGAGGAGTCGCCCCCTGGTGGTCAGTAGAGAGAATGCAGGTGTAATGCACTTCAGCAGCGGCTTCACTTTTCATACCCAGAGCTTGCTGCCTAGTACATAATCAACAGCACAGACATTGGCTGCAGCTTTTGACACTTCTTTGTTTCAATTTGCAGAACACACATTTGCGTCCACGTCTTTCTTTAAATACATTTCATGAGCAGTAGCGTTGTGAAGGGGAGGTTGTGGAAGTCACTCTCATCACTTCTATGATAGACACTGTTAGAACACACTAAACGTCATTGAATCATCAATACAAAAGATAAACAACTGTGTCAGAGAATATCTGGTTCTTTGATGAAGTCAAAGATACAAGCATGTGGACATAAAAATGAAAGTGGAGAAGTTAACCACGACTATCAAGCTGCTTTTCAGTAAGAAACGTCTAATCATAGAGCTTCAAATATATTTTTTGTTCCCTGTCAATGACAGGCAGATTACGCTTTTTAGAAAATTCACTGATGTATTCTGCATCTAATGGGGGAAGTGTTTTGTTCCCAAATTGTCTTACAGCTCTGATTTGCACCTTCTCCATAGCAACAGCAAGCAGGGTTTGTGGCAATTGTAGTCTGTACAACCAACCCCTGTGGGAAACGGATGGACAAAATAATATTTTTGAATCTAAAATCTAACGCTGAAATAATTCAAACTGACGGCCACGACATAAACCATGTCTTTGTAAGGCATCGTGTAAGGCATTGTTACGTTACCGGATTCAAACAGTGTTTCTTGGCTGGTAGTCAGGAGGGGAGACTGAGATAGAGGGCAGAAGGAGGGAGAATTGAATTGAAGTCCTTAACCCAGGAGATGAGATTGACGAACGAAACATACAACTATCACCAACGGAGCCTTTTATTTCAGCAATGATCCAAATCCTGATGCAGAAATATGTCACACCCGCAGCACTCTATAGATACACAATATCCAGTTGCATTGTGGAACGTGTAGGATCCGGTGTTTTTGGAGCTTGACCCAACATTAGGACTGAAGGTCGAGATATCTTGGTTTCTGCTGCAGCCGCGTTGTCGACTCTCTGAAAGTGGAACGCAGAGCCGCCCTTATTTCCTAATTCTCCATCCCCCTCTGTCCTGCTCTCCATCCCAAACCAGAGAAACTCACTGACCTCAAATCAGTCTTGCGGCGCCCGCACACATATTGGCACTTGTGTGCCACCACCATTTGCTTTGTCTGCGGATACAAAAATCGCTAATTACCTTGTACATGAGCACACGACCGATACCCATTTCATGCCACCGGCCGATCTGTGTGGCACCCTGTGCCTTGTGTTCAGTACAGTAGAGGTGGGGAGGGGGCGTTATGTGCACTGTTCATGAGCAGGAGAGGCAGGTTGTGTGTGTGTGTGTGTGTGTGTGTGTGTGTGTGTGTGTGGGGGGGGGGGGGGGTATTATAGGGGGCTACTGTGTCCCTCAGGCGACATAAATGTAGGCCAGTGTGTGTGTGTGGCACAATGACAGAGTGGAGTAGCAGCCTACTCTGACTCTTTCGCACACACACAGTCACGCAGAATGTGTGGAACTGTCCTCCCACTGTACATTTACACTCACGTGTCCTCTGTTGTCCCTCCTCTTTCCTCAGGGCGGTGGGTAAGACCTGTCTGCTGATTAGCTACACCACCAATGCCTTCCCCGGTGAATACATCCCCACTGTGTGAGTAAACCGCGCACCGCGCCCGCTGGATGTGAGGCCGTCGTGTGGACAAGAGTCCGGAGATACGATACGTGTGTCGTGATGCAGGGGTTACCTTTCGATAGATGGCAATGAAAAACAAAATAAATCTATCTTTAGGAAAACTGTCAATATGCTACATCACAGCACAAATGTTTTCATGTAAACTGTCAAGTAAAAGTAAATATGGTGTTTTTAGGAATCAATATGGTATCGCAAAATATCGCGACGCTCGCGTGTATTGATATTTCATCCCACCCCTACGTAACATCATCGAGGGTGAAGTGCTATGACGATACATACCGTGAGACAATATAAGTGTGTCATCCGTGAGTGAGAGTACTGCAAAATATATGACGAGGACTCATTCATGGCAATATGTATGCATCGACACTTTGGTTGGTCGAAAACAGACCTTCCCGGTATTTGACCTACAAACATTAAGCTGCACATTTCATTCTTTACTCCAGAAAAAAACATGTTTTGGCTCAAGGTTGACGTTCTAGCTATTTCCAGAAACGTCCACAGTGGGCTATCTCCCAGTCTTCAGCTAAGTTGTCACACAAATGGCTCAGTTGTCGTCAATGACCTGAATATGGAACACGGCATAACACTTTACCATGCGACTAAAGTTCAATACACAGGTCACATGGCGACGTCTGCTGATGAAGACCACGAGCGCACCTACTGAGCGCTCTGGAGAAACATAGTGGACAGTTTGCCAATGACTTTTCCAATGACTGTGCTACAGCACAACACACATGTATGTATGTATATATATATATATATATATATATATATATATATATATATATATATATATATATATATGTGTGTTGATGTTGCACTGGATGACTGCACACTAAGATGTATTGTTTTGCATGACAGCTTTGAGGGACCAGTTTGACATTTTGGTAAATGCATTTCTTGACCCTCCACTTCTATTCTGCTTGAAATCAAACAAGCGAGCTAATGGAACAAAACCCAGATGTTCTGGTTCTCTCTCTCGCCTGCATTTCACTAAGTCTAGTATCTGCCTTCCTGCAGCTTTGACAACTACTCCGCCAATGTGATGGTGGATGGGAAACCAGTGAATCTGGGCCTTTGGGATACAGCAGGACAGGAGGACTACGATAGGCTCAGACCACTGTCTTACCCACAGACGGTATCCAAACTCCTTCCTCCCAGCCACACACACACACACACACACACACACACACACACACACACACACACACACACACACACACACACACGTATACACACACTCATCTCTATCTGAAGCCACTAAAGTGATAGGTAGAGAACATTTTCGCGGCTTAAAGCTGCTGCTGCTCTGCTTTCTGTGGGTTCAACCATAGCCTTGTTACAACTTTAAGGCACAATGAGTTGGATTGTCCTGAAAAAGAAAAAACATTAATGTATCGACTCAAACAAAAGTAATATCATCACTTTCTTATCTTCCTCTCGACAAGAGCGCGGAGACAATCTCTCTGGTTTCGTTGCTTAAACAGGAAACAACAGATGGTTAACTGTTACTGCTGCTCAAAGTTTGAAAAAATAACCAGCGGGTGACAAAATCCTAATTGCCTTTATTGAGAGTTATACATCAATAAATACTAATACACGTACTTGCTTATGTATGTCCTGTATAGATGAATGAGTAAAATGCAATCTGGTGGATATATAGTAGTTATATTATGCACGTTAACAGTCACCACAATTCAAACAATCTAATGTTAAAGGAACGTGGAAATATGTAGTTTATCTAGATACAATATACCTGAAATTACAGATAGTATTCTTCCACCGTCTGGTCGGGTTGCATAATCAGATGTATTCTAAATGACATGAATACTACTTACTCTGAAGCACAAATATTCTTCCTTGTATAGAAATGAAATAAAGTCATACGTAGAATTAAAGTGATGTGTTATACAAAATAATAATGAGAACAATCTTCCATATAATTAACAGCCAGAAAAGTGCAGAATTATGACATGAAGATGTCTAGTATTAGTATGAGATGACTCTTTGAGAACTACAGAGAAATAAAGTGTGTTTTTACTTTAAAAATAAATAAATAGTAGACTGTAACTGTCAATTCAGAATGAAAAGGGATCGGATTTTACACAAACACACACACACACACACACGCACGCACACACACAGACACACACAGATCTCTTAATCAACTAGCCGTCTCTCTGGTTCTCTCCCAGGATGTGTTCTTGATATGCTTCTCCCTGGTCAGTCCGGCCTCCTTTGAGAACGTCCGAGCTAAGGTCAGTACGCTGACCCCCCCACCCCCCAATGCCGAGTCTGACCACAAGGAGGCACATCTATGGCTCCACCTGGTTTATCATACTGCACCCCGGCTCCTTCAGACCTCGGCTTAGAACAGTCTGAACTTGACCTGACCCCCTACCCCCCTCCAGGGGGTGTAGTACAGAGACCTATTGTAAGGCGAGGTCTGAACGAGTCCAACCACTCTGCAGAGGGAGCGTGGCGGCCGGCCGTGGTTTGGTCTGCTGAGCATCATGGGACGCTCTCATATCAAACCACACTTTCCCTAAAGGTCCAACCTCCCTTTGTAGATTCTCTCACCACGGGATGTGATTGGAGGCTGCCTTGCCTGACCATGTGTTGTGTTCATACAACTATGCTTCCATTCAGACCGATCTATTAATATAAAATAAATCAAAACAGCTCCGAGCTCCACAACTCTCAGTCGGCGTTTTAAATGTCGCAGTGGAAAAGGCGCTCGTCGCTCTGCTTCTGTTTGCTAACCGTTCTCTTTCTTCTCTCTCACTCACTTTTTCCTTTGTTTATGCAAATGTACACGTGTGTTTTTGCGTGCGGGGCCCCAGTGGTACCCCGAGGTGAGACACCACTGCCCCAACACGCCCATCATCCTCGTGGGCACCAAGCTGGATCTGCGAGATGACAAGGACACCATTGAGAGGCTGCGAGACAAGAAGCTTTCCCCCATCACCTACCCACAGGGCCTGGCCATGGCGAGAGAGATTGGTGAGGCTGCGTGTGGCGCGGGCACGGCCAGATACACGTTGTATGAAGAGTCAGTCATTAGATACCTTTTGTTTTTGCAGCAAATTATCAAATAACAACTACACATGTGCTGCATTTTCAACATCAAGGCCGTTTCGGTTGATATTTGGTTATGACGAATGAGCTGAAGAGCATCATTATCAAAGACTCAAAGAAATAGGTTTCCAAAATGTCCCGGAGTCAGGATGGGGTTAGCCTAGCTTAGCATAAAGACTACAAGCACGACCTGAAACAGCGAGCCTGATTCTGTCCTGGGACTATACTTTACTAAATGAACATCATGCTGTATTGAAGAAGACTTGAAACTCAAGATTGAGACTATAAACTCATGTTTACTGAGGGAATAAATCAAGAGAGATGTAGAGTCATTTCTATAGACTTCTATACAACCAGAGGAGTCGCCCCCTGATGGTCAGTTGAGAGAATGCAGCTTTAACACATGAAGCATAGACTTCTATACAACCAGAGGAGTAGCCCCCTGGTGGTCAGTTGAGAGAATGCAGGATTCACTTTTCAGACCTGCAAGTTGTTGCTTGCACGTAACTCAACAAGATACAACCTGGTAGGTGGGCGTTAGAGGTGCTGGTAGGAGGATTTTAGAATGAATGTTGAAGTATTCCTCACAGAGAGTACGTCAAGGGGAACTTTAAACTGCTACGAGGAACTCTCACTTTGTGGTGATTTTGGGGGTTCCTGTGGACATAAGTGGTAGTGTTTACAAGCACCAGAGTCCCTTTAGAAAACCGCCGCTGACGAGCGTTAAGAATAACTATATAGAAATAGAGTCTTCTGTCTGATGGTCTCGTTGACTTCTAGGTCCGATAAAGGCATCCGTCTCTTCCTGAGCACATTCAGCATCCTCTGCACATCGGGCCTATCGCTCTGAAGTTACCGTTGGTCACAACGATGTCGGAGAGGTTTAGGGGTCGGAGGTTTCAGACGATGTTTCAGGATCCAACAAACACTTTGACGCATACTGACGCCCTAAAGTTGTTTCCCCACCGGGCCCTCTTCCTTCCTTTAGGGGCCGTGAAGTACCTGGAGTGCTCCGCGCTGACCCAGCGAGGCCTGAAGACGGTATTCGACGAGGCCATCCGAGCCGTGCTCTGCCCTCCGCCTGTGAAGAAGAGGGGGAAGAGGTGCACCATGTTCTGAGGAGGAAACCCCGCCCCCCCTACACTACACTACATCACCATGTACAACAACCACTACTTCTCTGAGAGGATGAGAGAGAAAACTAGCAAGAGTGAGTGTGCACTGCTGAGATTGCTTTCTTTATATTGATGTTTTTTCAAAGCGACATTGGTATATTTAATCCAATTTTTTTACCATAACTGAATAGGCTCATAGTTTCTCTGTGAAAGACATTGACTGTCCACCTACTTTGTACTCATAGAACCACATCAAGTTGCCATGAGGGCTGACAAAGGTCTCCATTTACTGCATTCTGCGACATCTCTTCTTTTTCAGCCATGCTTGCTTGAATTAATGCACTGTTGACGAGATGGAAAGGGAACTATGAATACGCCTTCAGGTCTGAAGTTACCCTCAGCTGCTGATCTAAGATCAGCATGCAATGCGTACTGCTGGCATGCACACACAAATCTGTTGGAAAAAATGATACTACTGCCTGCGTTCACTAAACTTCACGACTAGAGCATAAGTCAAAGGGAAATTCAGATTTTTTTTTTTTTACAACCAATTTTTTGTAGTCTTGGCCCCTCATTCCAACCAGTGATGACGTAAATGTTGAGATTTCAGGAACCTAATGATTCCAGAAACACAAGAAAGTGCTTTAACGAAACTGCAGCTGCTGTTCTTCATCCTGACGCGTTCTCCTTCAATGGCCCCAGGTCTACAGCTAGTTTAAAGGGGAACCGTTGGATCTTTCAACCCGGCCCCTATTGTCCCATGTTTTTGTGTGTAAGTGACTAATGAGGACAAGAATTTAGCCACCGAGCTGCGAGGGCAACTCCTCACCGTCAACAGGCAGTCACTAGAAGTCATTTGTGTCTCTTTTGAAGCTCCGATTGTTTTTAGAAGTGTCCTTCCAACATTATGGAAAGAACCCTCCGGAGAGGGAAGAGAGGAGGAGGTGAGCGATGATTATTATTATTTCTGTCCAATGCAATATTATTTGTGATGTAGGGAGAGCATTTAGCTAAAGGGGAGGTGGCTTGTTGCCTGGAGTATGTGAGGGTTGGAGAGTGGTGTGTCCCAGGAAGAGTTTGTTGTGATGGAAGACAGAAAGCGTAGTGTAAGATTTATTATTGATTTATTACACAGTACACAGACGCTGTGACCCTGTGTTCAGATCTCACAACGAGACTTGAGCGAGACTTGGTGAGGAAGTGAAAGGTAAAAAATAAGTTATATTTCTCCTGCGGGGTTCTTTCCATTATGTTGTCAGACACACGCTGAGCCCGTCGGGTAAAAGAACAACAAGCACTTTTACTGGACATTCATTGACCGTGAGGAGTTGATCGAGCAATTACACCTGCAGCGCTCTCCCTCAATACCGGAGCAAATAGGGTTCAATAGTCACAAATACATGGGAGAATAGGGTCCAGGATGAACAAATAAATAAATAATAAAAAGCGCCAGTGAACCCTTGAGATCATTTTGTCAAATAAAAAAAACATTTCGCTGTCTCACCCGATCTGTGCTCTCCTTTACGATGGACAGAGACCACGGTGGCGTTCTTACTGTGGACAAACATCTGATCTTAGTCCAGTGTCTTTGGGTAACTTCATCTAACTGTGAACACGTGACAGACAAGCATGCCAAACATGGGGGCCGTACACCCTTGCTGCCTGAGTTCTGCCTCTGAGGCTGGAGGAGCTTGCATGGGTCTTAAAATATTCTGTCTTAATTTATCCCATTATTCTTGATCTTGTCTGTGTGTGTGTGTGTGCGTGTGTGCGTGTGTGCGAGCGTGCGTGCGTATGTGTCTCTGCGCACGAGCGTGTGGACGAGCATGTGTCGTATCAGTGAGGCAGCTTTGTTTCACGGTTTGGGGGCAGTGCATAAAAGACAGTATTGTTTTGAGCCAAGTTTTTTAGTGTCCAGTCTTTTGGTACTATTTCATATTGTATTGTAGTAAACACGAGACTTTTCAACAATCTGTGGACATAAAGAAAGAAAGGGAGAAAAAAAATGAAGGATATTAATGACATCTAGTGATGTATGGAATAATCCTTAGAAAAGGAAAGCGTTATGAATATCTACATGTACCTGAATATTTAGCTCTTAAAACTAAAACAATTGAAACTAAAGGGATTATAGTTGCTTGTGTTGAAGTTAGAAGTGTTGCTAACAGTGTACAATAATAAAGGGGCCGATCCTTGTGGAGCTTGAAATGCATCTCTGTGTGGTCACAGGCCGGCAGTGTGTCTGTCTCCCTCTCGTGGCGAGACGCAGCACTGCGGTCCATCCGTCACGCTGTCTTTGGTTGGCATAGCAAACTGTGTGGTTGAATCATGTCGTGTGGTCCCGCCCACTGAGGTGTTGAACTGTAGAGGAGAAAAGACACTCTAATCTACTATTGCATGGAAGTTCTCTGGTTATTTGACCCACTGTAATTCTTAGGAGAGGTTGTATAATGAAATGCATTGGCCATGTACGTATGTAATGTAAGATGACTTGTATACTTGTTCCAACTGTTTGTCTTATTTTTTATTACTTCACGTCTGTGTGGTGAAATATTTCAATTTTTTGTATACTAAATACAAATGTATATGTAAGGCATTCTGCGTTCTGTCATGATTTGTTGGTTTTTGTTTCTTGTTTACGACCAATGATAACATGAATACAAACACAATGAATGAGAAAATGATAAGTCAATGCCAACGAGCAATCTGGTAAATATGATCAAACAAGTGTCCTTAAACGCTTTAGGATCTCATTAAGAACAAGATGATGGGCTCAGAAAAAAAGCTCCACGGACAAGAAGTCTGTTTTTACTAAAGCAACATTTGTCTAATTTAGCAGTGCTTTTGGGTATATTATTTCTTAAAAATGTGCTAAATGTGAAATTCAGGGCATTAATATAGCAGACAACAACTATTTTCTGTGTAAAGATACATAGTGCTGCTGGGATTACTTTTTAAAATGTTGGATTCTTGATTCAAGTTTATGACACTGAGCTGTCTGCACTGTTGTGCTGCTGCCGGCTCAGCGTCCATGTTGAGAGCTGTGTGGAGGCAATTCCCCGATCCTAGCTATGCTCTGAATCTGGAATGTAGCACCCTGAATAAGCACAACATAAATATAAACGGTATAAGTCAGACAAACAATCAATAAGTCGGGAAATTAACTGATACCTATTTTTATAATCGCTCATTCTCTGCTTTCATCTTGTCTGACGGGAGGATTTGCTACTTTTCTTTTGCTTATGTGACTGTTCCTGAAATAATTTGAAGACGTAACCTGGGACCAAAGGAAATTATAACGGGCTTTACGATATCAAGTTATTAAACTTAATTGATTAATCTAGAACGTTAATATTATAAGCGGCTGCCAGCTAGTCCTGAATATTCACATCTTTAACTGAGATTCAATGTATTCTGGAGTGAAGCTACTTTTTAAACAACTGGGATCTGCCCCCTCGGAGGATAAGAAGTTGGAGATAACGGATGGATTCATACAACTCACTGGTTCCCAACCTATTGGCTTGTTTCCCCTTCAAACTAAATAAAAGGGTCTTTCACAAAACAACATTATTGGAGAGAAGAGGATAAAAAAAACCAACTTATTTTCGCCATGTGACCCCTATAATCTGTAATATCTTTCTAATGTTGTCTTGCTCTGTTCTGCTTCTACTTTACTAGTATAACAGTAAAACACCACATTTACAATGATACGGAATTCTGCCGATGCCTCTCGGTACCAATAATACTCATCCGCATGAATAGCAAATAAACAGACTTCCATGCACAATACACAAGCACAAATAACAGACAAGTGAGAGGGTAAGTGTGTGAGTTTAATCAGTGAATCTGTATGGGGGGGGAGTCATGCTGCTCAGCAGGCCAGGAAGCCTCCGTCCACCGGCAGGGAGACTCCATTGATCATGTTGCTCTTATCACTCAGCAGGAATAAGATGGTGTTCACCACGTCCTCCACCTCTGCACACGGACACACAGGGAGCTCCGTTAACAAGCGGGTCAACACACTGGTGAAGTGTATACACTGCAGAATTGTGTGTGTTTCAAACCCCATCCAAGTCCACAACAACACAATGGAGGGGAATCCACATTCCTGAGTCCACATTCCTGAATCTGAATCAACCGTCAGCCTCCTTTTCAGCCCCTCAATGCGTCTTTTGTAGAGGAGAGGAAAAGCTCAACCTAAAGAGGTCAGTTCAAGATTCACTCTCGTTTCAGAACGACCTCTTTATGGGGGGGCGCTATGCTAGTCCAAACCATAAACTATCTTAAGGCAGACATATGGAGCATGCTGTGTGTCCATAACGGTGTCGTTTCTGAAACCCGAATGAGTCTGTGGAGGTTGAGCATGCGTTGGTTTGATGAGAAGTGTAGTCGTCATGACATCATGGTTAATACTGTGTCTTTGTAGCCAAACACTGTGCTAACACTGAGCTAGGTGGCTCAGGCTAACTAGCTGTGGCTCGGCTTGTGAGCCACACAAGCTGGCGCGTGTGTGTGTGGGGGGGCGGGTACTTCAATACCACAGCGCCATCCCCCGATCACTACTGTGCACCCCTGCCTTTCACTCAATGCATGCTGGGATAGGCTCCAGCAGATAGTAAATAAATAACTACATAATGGATAAATAATGGATGGGGAAAGACAGTGATCTCAAATGACAGCAGTGTGTTCAGGACACAGCCGGCGGGGTCTGACCTGCAAAGCGTCCGAGGGGGATGCGGGACAGCATGGTCTTGGATTTTTCAGGGTCGCTCCAGCCCAGACGACCCATGTCAGTCATCACCACTGTGGGGTTCACACTGTTCACGCGGATCTGATCAGAACACAACACTGGTACTTCAGTTCAAGCCAGTATCTGACTTTGATGAAAAACTAAAATACTTTATTATATTGGCTCCTACTGCCAATATATCCTGACAGTAGTACATGAGAGTGATAATCTGTAAAGCTTGTCAATAACAACAACATTAAACAACATCATATTATTTAACGGCAGAGACCAGATAAAATGATTTAATTGTGATCATATTTAATATTCTTCTTTAATACTCTGTTCTAAATACCATTTCACTGTTCTGTCATTATAAAAGAGACATTATGTAACGTATGCTGAGCAGTTGAAATGATGCTAAACCACGGTTTTGCTGTTTAAATGATAATGCTACCCTCCATAATAAATCAATACACAACTTAATAAATAAGGCCAGCAGGCATTATGTTATTGTTAAGCAGCACAAACTGTTGCATGAATAGCACTTAGGTCGGTCCTGAGGCAGGTAACCCAGTAGAAAGGTGCTATTTAATATTCCATATTCATGGACAGAGTTTCTTGCTAAATCTGCTGAAATGTGGTCCGCAATACATTGTAACGTGTTTATGGTCCCTTTTGAATTAAGTAAATAAATACAATTGAAGTATTAGAGAGAGCAGGATGGATAGGATGGCACTGTACAGAGTGTACTGACCCCATATGTCAAAGTATCTATTTAAGAGATGAAAATACAATCTAGTATAATGTGCAGCATACAGGGGTTCCCATCTTTAGCTCATGGTCCAACTAATCAAAGGAAGGTGGCATGCAGTGAAGCCTGAGGATACCTGCTGGGGTCCCAGCTCCAGGGCCATCACCTTGGTCAGCATGTCCAGGGCTCCTTTAGTGGCACCTGAACAAGGACAGGGAGACAAATGACTGAATCAACAACTAAACACCTGGCTCTGTAGTAGTTAGCAGTAAGAGGCTCAGGAAATATTGATAAACTTGAGTATCCAGATATCATTGTTTTGAGAATTGTGGTACTATTTTAATGATCAAAAACCCTATTGATGTTTAATGAGTAGTTTACATGCAAAGGTTGGTGGCAGACGGCGGCTCACATGAGTTTGGATGTTACAGGGACTGTGATTTATAAGAAAGGCAGATCCCCCTGTTTATTATGTAAACGATTGCAGGGAGTGTTTTTTAAACTATGATGGATGTAAAGAAAAAAAATATATATATATATTGCCTTGCTAACAATATTAGAATATATTGTAATCTATTACACAGCTGTGTTGAATGCTTGATATCGACACAGTTCTGAACTTCTTACACAGCAAGATGACTATTTCTCACAGATGCAATAACATTATTTTGAAATCAATAAAATAATTTCTCAATTCATATTTTATTGTCAACTTATTAATCTCTTTAGTAAGTAGCCGTGCAATAATGTAAATAATAATGTACAGTGAGCGGGGCAATAGTGTGAAAGGAATGAGTCAAGTCCTACTTTACATGCTGAACATAACCCCTGTATTATGATAGGTATCATATCACCAGACTCTTGCCAGTACAAAGCCCTGGATAGCAGGCTTATCCACTGGGATAAACACCACTGAGGAGCTCCACTGCCAAAAGCTGCTGATTCAGTCCGTGGCAATGACTCAATGTAGTCAGTCAAGGATGTGTTCCTATAGAAGAAGTATCACGTTGTTAAATTGTACTTATTTACTCTGGCTCTGTACTTTGTAACCAGGATGGTACCCTAGATGGCCCTTTATCATGTTTTCTTTACTGGAAGGACACCCTGGTGGGTCCTTTATCATGTTTTCTCTACTGGAAGGACACCCTGGTGGGTCCTTTATCATGTTTTCTCCACTGGAAAAACACCACGGAGGGTCCTTTATTATGTTTTCTCTACTGGAAGGACACCCTGGTGGGTCCTTTATCATGTTTTCTCCACTGGAAGGACACCCTGGAGGGTCCTTTATCATGTTTTCTTTACTGGAAGGACACCCTGGTGGGTCCTTTATCATGTTTTCTCCACTTGAAGGACACCCAGGTGGGTAGTTTATCATGTTTTCTCTACTGGAAGAACACCCAGGTGGGTCGTTTATCATGTTTCTCTACTGGAAGGACACCACGGAGGGTCCTTTATCATGTTTTCTCCACTTGAAGGACACCCATGGTGGGTCGTTTATCATGTTTTCTCTACTGGAAGAACACCCATGGTGGGTCGTTTATCATGTTTTCTCTACTGGAAGGACACCACTGGAGGGTCCTTTATCATGTTTTATCCACTGGAAGGACACCACTGGTAGGGTCCTTTATCATGTTTTCTCTTACTGGAAGAACACCCTGGTGGGTCCTTTATCATGTTTTCTCTACTGGAAGGACACCCTGGTGGGTCCTTTATCATGTTTTATCCTACTGGAAGAGACACCACGGAAGGTCCTTTATTCATGTTTTCTTTACTGGAAGGACACCCTGGTGGGTCCTTTATCATGTTTTCTCTACTGGAAGGACACCCTGGTGGGTCCTTTATCATGTTTTCTCTACTGGAAAAACACCACGGAGGGTCCTTTATTATGTTTTCTCTACTGGAAGGACACCCTGGTGGGTCCTTTATCATGTTTTCTCTACTGGAAGGACACCCTGGTGGGTCCTTTATCATGTTTTCTCCACTGGAAAAACACCACGGAGGGTCCTTTATTATGTTTTCTCTACTGGAAGGACACCCTGGTGGGTCCTTTATCATGTTTTCTCTACTGGAAGGACACCCTGGTGGGTCCTTTATCATGTTTTCTCCACTGGAAGGACACCCTGGAGGGTCCTTTATCATGTTTTCTTTACTGGAAGGACACCCTGGTGGGTCCTTTATCATGTTTTCTCCACTTGAAGGACACCCAGGTGGGTAGTTTATCATGTTTTCTCTACTGGAAGAACACCCAGGTGGGTCGTTTATCATGTTTCTCTACTGGAAGGACACCACGGAGGGTCCTTTATCATGTTTTCTCCACTGGAAGGACACCCTGGTGGGTCCTTTATCATGTTTTCTCTACTGGAAGAACACCCTGGTGGGTCCTTTATCATGTTTTCTCTACTGGAAGGACACCCTGGTGGGTCCTTTATCATGTTTTATCCACTGGAAGGACACCACGGAAGGTCCTTTATCATGTTTTCTTTACTGGAAGGACACCCTGGTGGGTCCTTTATCATGTTTTCTCTACTGGAAGAACACCCAGGTGGGTCGTTTATCATGTTTTCTCTACTGGAAGGACACCCTGGTGGGTCCTTTATCATGTTTTCTTTACTGGAAGGACACCCTGGTGGGTCCTTTATCATGTTTTCTCTACTGGAAGAACACCCTGGTGGGTCCTTTATCATGTTTTCTCTACTGGAAGGACACCCTGGTGGGTCCTTTATCATGTTTTCTTTACTGGAAGGACACCCTGGTGGGTCCTTTATCATGTTTTCTCTACTGGAAGAACACCCTGGTGGGTCCTTTATCATGTTTTCTCTACTGGAAGGACACCCTGGTGGGTCCTTTATCATGTTTTATCCACTGGAAGGACACCCTGGTGGGTCCTTTATCATGTTTTCTTTACTGGAAGGACACCCTGGTGGGTCCTTTATCATGTTTTCTCTACTGGAAGAACACCCTGGTGGGTCCTTTATCATGTTTTCTCTACTGGAAGAACACCCTGGTGGGTCCTTTATCATGTTTTCTCTACTGGAAGGACACCCTGGTGGGTCCTTTATCATGTTTTCTTTACTGGAAGGACACCCAGGTGGGTCGTTTATCATGTTTTCTCTACTGGAAGGACACCCTGGTGGGTCCTTTATCATGTTTTCTCTACTGGAAGGACACCCTGGTGGGTCCTTTATCATGTTTTCTTTACTGGAAGGACACCCTGGTGGGTCGTTTATCATGTTTTCTCTACTGGAAGGACACCACGGAGGGTCCTTTATCATGTTTTCTCTACTGGAAGGACACCCAGGTGGGTCCTTTATCATGTTTTCTCCACTGGAAGGACACCCTGGTGGGTCCTTTATCATGTTTTCTCTACTAGAAGGACACCACGGAGGGTCCTTTATCATGTTTTCTCTACTGGAAGGACACCACGGTGGGTCCTTTATCATGTTTTCTCTACTGGAAGGACACCCAGGTGGGTCCTTTATCATGTTTTCTCTACTGGAAGGACACCACGGAGGGTCCTTTATCATGTTTTCCACAAGTAGGGTCCATAAGTAGCTTGTTAGCCTGCTACAACGGTCACAATGGCAACATTACACATAAACAGTGCCGCCACTCTGACCAATGTGGATTTGAATGGGAATGTCCATTCTACTCATATTGTAATTCTATGCATGGACCCAAGCTGTTGAAAGGGTCCATATGTACCGAACACCTCCATCAGCTACATTATTTTCTCCAAGGAAAGGCTCCAGGTGAATGGTGCACGGCAGCCCCCGTTACTCACAGTAGACAGCGTGGTCTCTGAGGGCACACTGCGAGGCCTGGCTGGACACGTTAACGATGGAGCCTCCTGACCCTCTTGCCTTCATCCCACGGGCCAATATCTGACCACAGAAACAGAGCTCCATTTGATTCAGCAGAAGCAGTTTGACAAAGCAGACATTTCAATATAAACTAATGGTGTGATAAAAGCATTGATACGCCACTTGTCCATTACAGATGTATTTTAAGTCTTGTTGAACATACTGTACTGTCCCTGACACCAAAACCTGAGTTAACTGTTAATGTTTAGCTCAGCAAAACATCTACTCATAAAAAAACACCAAAGAACAAACTAAAGCCAAGAATGTAGGACATGCAGGTGCAGAGATGTGGATTTAAGCCATTCCTATACCTGGGAGACATGCAACACAGCTTTCACATTCACATTGAATGACCTGGAGATGAAAGACACCATAAAACATAATAAACATAACAGGTTTCCAGATGACAAACAAGTATTCAATGACTATTTGCTACTTTCTAAGTCAAAATCATCAAAGAATCCCGTATTTGGTCTTACTGGTCAAACTGGTCGGGCGTGACCTCCAGAAACGGCTGCAGACTGGCACATCCAGCATTATTCACCAGCAGATCGATGGGACCGACGACCTGCAGAGCCGCTTCCGTGGCCCCCCAGTCTGCCAAGTCTACACACACCGGGGTGATGGACGCACACTGTGAGAGGAAGTCAACACGTCGGTGCAGATAATAGAGGGAGATGAAGGAGAAAAGGAGGAAAAACTGTAATGTTTCAATGATCATTCAATTATATTAAAAGCTTTGAGACAACCATCCATTCAACAGCAACACAACAGATGCATGTCCTTTAAGAAACTAAAGCGTACATGTATTTTGTAAATTTGTATTCTGTCTATACTGACTCACAAAGCTGTATACTACAAAAATCTGTATGACTTGCATACAAATAAGAGCAACACTTTAACTCTTCTAGGACGGCTGCTTGCTCAGTGGCCATAAGTCATTTTCCACTTGTTATGTGCATACAGTCGCTTTTAAAATAAACTTCCAACGTAAGGTTTACTTGCACGACAAACCTACTTGGTACGGTTTAGGAAAGGCGTGGTTTGAGATCCAATAAGTACATTTCTTACATAGAATAACCACGTTTGTTACATATACATGGAGGAGCAAAGGTCGTACGAGGCTCTGTGCGGACGTCTGTATACCGCCAATGTGGTTGTGACCTCGGAGACTTGAGCCTTGGTTTTACTCCCAAAATTGGCTTGCACACATGCGCAGTAAACCGCTATGCTATCACTTGTAGCGTAGTGACTTAACAAATTGGCAGTAAGCGGACGTCACACGGACCCTCGTGG
The DNA here is from genome assembly GCF_009769545.1 of Cyclopterus lumpus. Lineage (NCBI taxonomy): Eukaryota > Metazoa > Chordata > Actinopteri > Perciformes > Cyclopteridae > Cyclopterus > Cyclopterus lumpus. The sequence continues at coordinate 1,939,143 of NC_046984.1, read as the reverse complement.
ACCCTCGTGGACTCTCGTGGACCCTTGTGGACCCTCGTGGACTCTCATGGACCCTTGTGGACCCTCGTGGACCCGCTGAAGCGCAGCACCTATCCTCCGGTTCCCCCTCAGGGAAGCACTGTTGCCGTTGTTTGCACTGTTAGCTTATGGCCGCCTCCATGTTGAGAGCCGTGTGTAGGCAATCTCTCAGTCATTGATATGCTTCGAATACATTCTTTTTTGGTTTTAATAATATTTACTATTATATATTGCCAGAAAAAAGATGCCACGTTCATCTCCAGTCCAAGTTGTAACTTGGGACTCTCCAATTGAAATCTCTGATTGCTGAATGAAGAATCTGGAAACTAAACCATATGGAGCCTCATGTCAGCCTGTTTCAGGTAATGAACCCCAGATGACGTGTTTTATCCCTCAAACCATCTCTGGAGTAATAGAACTGTCCGGAAGGTTTCGGGTCTTAAACACGGGAATCTCTACCAACCCCATCACATTTAAATTCAAGTGAAAAAGTGAGCGCAGTACCTCCTGCACCAGACTGTCGAGGTCGGCCTGCGTGCGTGTGACCGCTGTGACCTTTGCCCCGCAGCGTGCCAGAGCCAGAGCCGTGTCCCTGCCGATCCCTGAGACGCAACACATCCATAAACACAAAGACAAAGACTTGTGGCACATTCCACACATGTCTCCGGCACACTGCGCTCCGTGAACAAAGCTTTTGGTTCTTTTCTGTGTTGGAGCTGAGCACTCTATGAGGGTGCGTGCAGATGCATCACAGACTTTAACAGTTTCACTTCACATTACATTTTCATCACCTCCGCTTTTTTCTATTATTTCTTTGTAAGGCTAATGTTCACCTTCAAGTCATTTAGCATTAATAAGCAGTTTACATTTAATTCCTGATTTCTAACTCACTATAATGTTGTTGTAACCAGAGGACGGTTAATGCTTCATTTGTCCGCAATTAGAACTTCTATGAAGACATATTATAAAATCATTACAAGTGTTTCACTATATTGTCATACATTCTCTTTACACTTCATACCGGGTGTCCACAGGAGGAGTTATAGTTGTAAACACATACATTAACAAACACTTCTGCTCACAACTATATATTATAGTTTTTATTTAATGTTTACTGCTCATAAAAAGGTAAATAAGGGAACCACCGTGAACAAGTCATGATACATTCTGTATGCAATTGTTAGGTAACCTAACTTTACTCTAACAAACTCTAACCGCCATGATCAGATTATGAAAATAATTAGGGATCCAACATATTTATCGAGCATTTTGATCTCATGAAAATTCACGGTCCAATTCTACATATTTTCTTTATTTAAATTCCTTTTTTCTCACTAGAAACATCTGGTGGGACAAATAGAAACTTTGGCCTGTGGACCCCACTTTGGGCAGCCCTGATGTAGAGGAGTAAACTGAAAAGAAAGTTTCTTTTGAGCAGGTAAACTAAATAAGAACTATGACTAAAACTTTTGAATAGCGTGTGTGTGCGTGTGTACGTGTGTGTGTGTGTGTGTCCTGCAGCGCTGCAGAGGATGTCGTTTTAAAGCAGCCTGCAGGGGTCGCTGCGCTCTGCAGACGTCTGGTTGAGTGTACATGTGTAGGGGAGCCTTGACCTTTTCCTGCTCCGGTGACCAGAGCCCGTTTGCCAACAAACGAGACCTCCATGACCGGTCAGTCCTCGGGTCCTCGGTCAGGTCTTCGGGTCCTCGGTCAGGTCCTCGATCAGGTCCTCGATCAGGTCCTCGGGTAGGTCCTCGATCAGGACCTCGATCAGGTCCTCGATCAGGTCCTCGGTCAGGTCCTCGATCAGGACCTCGATCAGGTCCTCGGGTCCTCGATCAGGACCTCGATCAGGTCCTCGGTCAGGTCCTCGATCAGGACCTCGATCAGGTCCTCGGTCAGGTCCTCGATCAGGTCCTCGGTCAGCTGCAGAGGACGCGCACAGGACAGTTAAAAACACCCTGTGAGAGGCGGCCAGTCTGGGCGGCGGACGGAGCGGTCAGTCAGTGCAGGCAGCTGGAAGTGGCGTGTCTGTATCCCTCCGCGGGATTAACGCGGAAGTTAAAGAATGATGTTCCTCAACTCAGTCCTGCAGTCGCACGCACGCGTTTGCTGAAGTTCTGTACTACTTAAGGTACTTGTACTTTTTAACCATGTGCTGCTACTTTATTCTTCTACTCTACTCCAGATCAGAGGAACATTTATTTTTAGTTTGAGCTCTTGATTAAGATTGTGAATACAAAATATAACCAACTAATAAACGATGACGTATCTTTAAAGGTGAAACTACCCAGCTGTATATAACGTTATTAAAATAAGATCCACCTTAACAAGCAGTGATTAATGCATCAAAATCAAGTAATATAATATCTCTAATGTATTCATAATGATGCATCTGAAGATATTTAGATATCTTAGGTATTGATCTGATTGATCCTGGTTTTACTTAAACATCGTATTGTTGCTTGTGTTTAGACATTCACAACTACGGATTATTCTGTTGAATACAAAAAAAAGGTTTTGCAGAATATGTCTTTTAATATTCGAAAAACAAAAAAGGTTTGCATTTTGCATTGTGTATCATAAATCTAAATAAGCTCCTAGTTCTGATTCAGAACAAATACATACAACCTGTATGTATTTCATACATCCCTTCTTTCATATTCCTGATGGAATTCTACAAATAGAAACTCTGTTTCACCATTTGTGTACAATGTGTACTAAATTATTGTTGCAAAACGATATATAACACAAGTATAAATTCACTTAATGGCACCTTTGAGAGATCTGAAAATGGAAACTGACTGCCAATATTCCTCATGTTTAAAGCTACACAGTATTGTAGGTCTCCTGTTCAGCGGTTTAGATTAATGAGCTTGTGTGATCAGACCTTTTTTTCTCCACATCCGCCCAGTTTGAGATTCAGGAGCAGAGTCCTTCGCCACTAAATCAACATCATTAAATCACATGCGTTTCTCAGTGAGCTCATCCGCCTGGTCAGAGAGGCACTTCCTGGAAGATACTGGACGTGGAAGCAGGCTCCTCTATATCTGACAGCCATTTCCAGTCGTCAAAGATGGCATTAACTAAATACTGCTAAAGGCATTGGTTTGTTACGGTGTTGTGTTCAGTGACCAAAAGCTGACAGACTCTACAATTATCAATTATACCTTAAATCAGCCAACATGACAATGCAGAAAGGTTTTATTGTTATTAAAAACACAAAAATACATCAGAGTTTAAAGGGTTCACAAAAACACTCTCACTCAGTCTCACCCACTGACCTGCAGTGGAATACGTGCTCTGGGTTTTGGATCATAGTCATGTGCAACAAAGTGTTTCACAAAAAAAAACATTTCCAGGCAGAACTAGAGCGCCGCAGGAGTGAGTCCTAAAACCCACGAATGAGTCAGCATTTCCTGCAGGTTTCCTCGTCTCGAGGTCAATTACTTATAAATTGGGTTTCTGATGCCCCAATTAACGTTTTGATTGGACATTGAAGACGTCTCCCTTACAAAAGGTAGTTTTATCTAAATGAGAAAACCATAAACATGTTCATTTGTAAAACATAGATCATACTGAGCAGAACAGGTAAGCATTATAAGAGAGCTTATTTTCTGCAATAGTACAAAAATAAAAATCGCCATTTGCTTTTTGTTGAGCGAACCGGTGAGATGTAAACTTCAGGGTCGGCCTGTAAAAGCCCTGCAGCGTCTCTGGCTGCTGTTAACGGAGTCGATGGAGCCAAAGAACCAGCTTATCGGAGTACAAGTCAGCCAAGAAGGAACAGAGGTCTTGATATTTAAGAAAATGGCCTTTTGTATTGTATCGCGTATCATGTGAAGGGTCATCATGAATCATTGCTCGTCACCAGAGCCTTCCGCACGCTGCTAGCTTGACCGATGCGAGTGCTAACAACAGCCACGTTCGTTGTTTATTCATAATGATCATTATTAGGAGAGTAGCCCGAAGGGACTGTTTCTGGCTGCTAACGTTAGCCATGCTGCTAACACCAGCTGCCAGAAACAAACCGTTGAAGAATCATTGTACGGTCAACAGGAAACTCGAGGTCACTCCCATTATTGGCATCCCTCTTTGGGGACCATGAAAGTCCACACAAAGTTTCATAACAACGTGGTTGAGGTTTCTTTGGCTCCAATAACTAATAACGATAAAGAATAATCTCTTTCTTAAAGACGCACGCGCAGAGCCAAGACTACAACCGATGCAAAGACAGAATACAGTTCACTCATACATACCCCAACACTAACATGTAACTACGGCAACATACAGGAAGTGACAAGATCAAAGTAGTGCAAAACCATAAAGATGGTCCGGTTAGAAATGGGCTAATACAAGGGGAAGGTTTTTGGCTGAGAATACAAAAAGGCATCAGAACAGTCAGAAATAGAAACGTCCACTCCATGTTTGAGACCAAAGAATTCTGATCAACCCAATACATAATAATCAGACTCTTCAAAAAAATAAAATTAATTAAAAGTAGCTCAACAATATCTCATTCTAAAGAAATAATATGACTTTGGGTCCCTCACAAACAGAGTAGGGGACTCAAGGCAATACTCCTGTGGGGTCCTTCACATACTGGAACCGGGCCCATTTTGCTACTCTACAGGTTAAGTCAAACCACAGTGCATGGAGCCATAGAATATAATAGTTCCTTCATTAAACCAATGACAACGGCAGGAAAGTAGGAAGAGAAGAAGCTTGTACGTTACAATGTAGCACTCAAACTGTATACCGACGCATTCTTTACCAACCACTATGCTCTAGGCAGAAAAGAATCATTCTTTGGCTTCAGCTATTTAGATTTAGATTGCATTCATAAAGCATGAGGTGTGTGACGTGGCATTTTTCCAGCTAAACGTAGCTTGATCCAGCCGTGGCGGGGTGAGGCAGTGGGCTGAATGATGAGCAAGTATCTGTGCTGCCGTTTAAAACAGTGGCTTTCAGTTCAGGCTGTGTTCAGGCTTTGGACACCAGTTGGTGTCTGGGTAGAGAAGGCAGTGCACCGTCTTAAACCTGCAGGAGAGGACGGGAGGAGCATCAGGGACGTACGGTATTGAGAGCAAAGTGTTTCCCAGAGTACAGTGCAGTGTGAGGAGGAGCAGAAGGGCTACATTACTCCCATCAGGGCTGGTTCTGATTCATTACCTCGTGGGGTCCTCAGCCAGGGAAAAGCCTCCAACAATGCTGACCACATTTCTTCTGTTCTCAAAGCCTCCAAAGCTCAGAGTGACCTGTTGAGAACATACAACGATCGGTTTCAGTGCAGAGAAACACAAACAATAACATTTAGGATAACACTTTTCATATGATCGCACCAGTAGCAATTAATTCATCACATTTACATATTTTATTGAAAAGGATGACGGACCAACATTACAGTTGCTTTCATTGCAAAAAACATGTGTACCGCGCTTCATCAATAAATAATGTTTACATGTTGCTATGATATTGCACTGTATGTTTTATCATGCTTATTGTTAATAAATAAGAGCATATTTAATACACTTCCTCACGTCTACGTTGCGTTATGTGATACAATAGGCCTTTCTTTCCACAGCAGGGTAAACACAGGTGTAATAGATCAAACTGATAACGGTCCCATTCTATTCCATCTACAGTTAGCCAGCATACACGTATCCTGATGATCCTCTCTGGGGAACACGAGTTCAGGTGCCACGTCGAGTGGTCCGATGGGAGGGGCTGAAGTCCGGAGCTCTACAGCTTGACCAATCTCTGAATGCTAGATTTCTCAAGGCATCTCAAATGTTAGGCCCTAGTGTACAAACCCCACACACACACATACACACACACACACACACACACACTCACCTGCTCCAGCACTGTGTCAGTGGGCAGCTTCTGAAGGTTCTCCAGGTGGGAGTGGAAGAGGTGCGTGTGCGTTAGGGTCACCTCCAGCAGCGCTTCGATGATGTAGCCGATGGTGCAGTCGTCCGGTAGTCGGATCTTCTCTGCCGTGCTGATGAAATTCCCCAAACTGAAACCAAAGGACAGAGTTTCAGCCGACAAAGCGTGTTAACACATTAACTGCAGCCATTTTTAAACTCACTTTCTTCCAAAGTAAGTGGAAAATGTAATTTTTAGTAAAAATATTTTACCCTTTTTCTTTGTTCATTATTTTAAAGCACTATGCGTCTATCTACACTGTAGATTCTACAGTTTGTCAACATTTAAGAATAGATGGTGAGGAACCAGACTGCAACCTCTGGTTCTGCAGAGTAGAGCCACCGCCTAAGTGTCTTAAAACAGTCCGATTGTATCGAAGTCTATGAGAAAATTACTCTTCTCTCTTGAGTTATTCCCTCAGTAAACATGAGTTTATGGTCTCAATCTCTAGTTTCAAGTCTTCTTCAATACAGCACAATGTTCTTTTAATAAATGATGGCCATTTAGAGTCACACAGGCCATAAAGCAAAGTCACTGACTGATCTGAGGGTTATCTGAAGACATGGTTATTCTCAGCATTGACAGCTTAAAGACAGAGTGTCTCTAGCTGTACATACAAAGTAAGTACTCTGGCTTCTGGAGGAACAACAGGTGAGTCTATGACCTACCTGGCCCATGGGCTCATTTTCAGTGCCAGGCCTCTGCTGATACAGAAACCTGCTCCACCTGTGGCAAACCAGAACTTGACGGACACCTGAAATGAGACCGCCAGATGTTAGGTGTGGAATAGTGTTTTTTGCTTCACAGTTTTCTGTCAGAACACCCTGAAGCCTGGATTTGTGTATGTCAGTCAGTGGAGCCAGAATCAGACTGACCGATCCGTCACTCTTGACCCTCTCTGCAGCCTCGATAGCATGATCCAGACTGGGCCGGCCCAGGTAGACATCCTGGCTGTGGTGGTAGGAGGAGAGCAGCCCCAGCAGGCTGGGCAGGATGACGTAGTTATCATCATCCACGTGGCAGAACCACCTACAACACAACACACAGACAGCATTGTACCTTACTTCGAGCAAATACGTTCACCGTGTAGGAAAGACCGGGAGGAGTTGACAGACAAACGGTCATTCTAAGGGCAAAAAGTATTCCTTCAACTAGTCTGTTCAGACCACTTCTTACTCACTTCTTCTGAGACTCGATGAATTTATCGTACTCCACCGACATCTTGCAGCACAGGGCCTGGCGGGTGTGAGCTGCTGAGCAGTTAGTGTTGATGAGGTTCACTCCTGGTGGAGAGATGATGGAGGACAGCACAGTTCAACTCCATGTGCATACGTCCTGGTAGCGGCTGATGCACATGTTAACATTCATTTTTATTCTACACAAAAGAATTTGGGGGAATTTTCTATGACAAGCGTCCAGCTTCTTACCCGTTCTTGTCTGCAGCTCCTTGTCCTCGCCGTCGGTGAATATGTAGGTCTGAAACAGACAAAGACGCAACTGTTAGAAGGTGCCAGCGTACGCTCACGCTCTCCTCCTGGGACACCGTGAAGTGCTTCCAGAGAGCAAAGACAAGAGAGACAAAACACACAAGAGCCGGAAAGACAGCTGAAATAAAAGAGATGTGGAAAGAGCACTTTCGCCAACAGGCATGCTGTGGTATCCTCTACCAAATGAGCGGTGAATTGTACAGAAATTATACACATTATGGACTTTTTGAGTATCGGGGAGTCAAAAAGAGAAAATGACAAACCCCTACCTGACCCCTCATGTCATCAGGGCCACGTATCGCAGTTAGCATTACATACCTTGACCTCAATTAGCGTTACATACCTTGACCTCAGTTAGCGTTACATACCTTGACCTCAGTTAGCGTTACATACCTTGACCTCAGTTAGCGTTACATACCTTGACCTCAGTTAGCGTTACATACCTTGACCTCAGTTAGCGTTACATACCTTGACCTCAGTTAGCATTACATACCTTGACCTCAGTTAGCGTTACACACTTTGACCTCGGTTAGCGTTACATACCTTGACCTCAGTTAGCGTTACATACCTTGACCTCAGTTAGCGTTACATACCTTGACCTCGGTTAGCGTTACACACTTTGACCTCGGTTAGCGTTACATACCTTGACCTCAGTTAGCGTTACATACCTTGACCTCAGTTAGCGTTACATACCTTGACCTCGGTTAGCGTTACACACTTTGACCTCGGTTAGCGTTAAACACTTTGACCTCAGTTAGCGTTACAGACTTTGACCTCAGTTAGCGTTACATACTTTGACCTCGACAAGATGGCCGCATGGTCGCTCCGAACACAGGCACCGACTCTACTCTGTTTTCTTTCATATGGCGTGCAGCAGCAATGAAGAGGTGTACTCGGTATGTTGATGGAAGTCGGGCATAAATGTACACGAGCAACACTGCCAGAGATGTTTCCAGACAAAAGACATGTTTTCTACAGACCTCCTTGTGGACAGTTGGGGATGTGAAGTCAGAGTACCGCAGCACACAGACCGGCACGCTCGGCCTCTTCAGAGCCTTTTACTGTCACTTCACTGTTTAACTGGGCCTTCCTTTAAATAAGCATCGGCTGCCCCTTTATGTGAACACACCTTCTCCACACGACTGCTCCAGTGGCAGAGCTACACTGACATGTTTAAAGCAGCATTTCAGTTTACAGGCAGCAGTAAACCGACTTTACCGACTGAAGAGCAGTAAAAAAAAAAAAAAAAACAGCAACAGGCCTGTAAAGCCCACCGGTGTCTCAGTAATGCTTACAGACAGCAGACTCACAGGGTCAACTCGTTCCAGTCAACTCGCTCAGGTCTGCTGTGACCTGAGCGAGTTGACTGGAACTCCTCCATTCTCTCTGACGGGGACATTTCTGGGTGAAGTGGAAGCAGAGAGAGATCCTCCTCTCCACACTGACGCTCTTTGTCCGGCAGTGGGACCCTACCGGTGGCTTTTAACAGCTCTCAGTACACAGCTGGTCACACGGCTTCCTGTGAGGTCTTTGGGACTACTTTACAACCAAAAGCCTCTCTTCAGTGCATGTTAAAGACCTTGAAGCAACCTTGAGATCTGCCACAGAAATGTAAAAACACGCCTTTGATTGGACAATACAAAGAGTTTGGTGCACGCCTCGGTCGGCGGTAAGGATGTTCTCATAGCTCCCTTTTTAAGACCTCTCCGATCTACTCGATTCACATGGACAACCTGGTTGACACTAAAAAGGTTCCACCCGACTAGAACCATCCGGTCTGATGAAAAACACTCCTTCTCTTGGTCTGGAGCTTCGGACTTCAGACGTTCACGAGGCTTCTTGTTGACGTTGGCCTGAAGTTTGACGTCAAGTTTCCAAAATTGCAAATGAAATGTCGAGCTTGAGTATGAACTCCTCCGTCATAGTGGGAGAGCCAGAGCTGCGGTGTAGCGAGTGATGGAGAGTGTGTGGATATGATGGTGGTTGGTGGTTAGTGGGGCAGAGACTCCCAGTTACAGGTTGCTGTGGAAGTTCCCCGCAGGGGCCCGAGCACGGACATGCACAGGAACCTTCAGTATGAGGGGTCTTATCCAGACCGAAGAGGAACAAACAGCTGTTTAAAGTGTAGAATCATTCAAAATCATAACAAAAAAACAACCTATAAATAACTCCTAGGATTCTAACACAAAGCAGATGAGGGGTGGAGTCAAGATTTACTGTCTGATAAACGTCCTGACACAGGGCAACAGCCAAATCCATTAGCACCAATGGATTTTCACTGTCTGTCTGTCTGCCTGCCTGATCATTATGAGCGTAAATCATAAATCACTCAAAGTTATCAAGCCAATAGCTTGTGGAAAACTCCAGTGACACGCAGTGAGTGCACGAAGGTAGACAGCCGGGTAGACAGGTGGGTAACAGTGTTAGGCCCGAATAAAATGATCAGACGGGTAATAGAGATTTTTCATAATATAATATATAAATGAACTAACTAGTGGAGCTCTCCTCACCTGCTCTTTAGCTCGGGAAACCCAGGTCTGAATCAGCAGCTCCAGTCTGGACTTGTGGTATTTCCTGGTAGTCTTCACTGCAATAAAAATGTCCTTAAAGTCTAACGGGTCCCGTGACTTATACCCTGAAAGTCTACCACCCTTTCCTCCAGGTGTAGCTCCTCCTTCAGAGTCCATACCCCTATTGGGACTACGGACATCATCCCTGGTACCTTCAGTCCACACCGCTGAGCTCCTACTCAGCTCTGCGGCAGAGTCTGTTTCCCCTGCACGGACAGACACTCCTGGAAATCTGACACGGTGCTGCAGGCCCGCCCGTGGAGGTCTGACTTGGGGTCGGGGCTGGGGCAGGTCCACCTGGCGCGCCGGGGGCTGGAGGGCAGGGATGAGCAGGAGCAGGAGGCCACAGAACGCGAGGGAAAACAGGAAGCAGAACTTGCTGACACCCACCGGAGCTATGTGCATTCTGACTGGCCGACAGAGCCGGTTCATCAGCCTCCAGGGCTGCGGTCACTTTCGACACCACACTGTCCCATCCTCACATCATCACACAGGGTCCTGCACGGAGAAAGGGGAAGAATCAACAGCGTATGTGGCATGCTCAGACAACACTGTTCACTAGAGTAGACACAAGCATGATGTACCAAACTGCACCTATAAACTCATTCGGAATGAAATCCTTTAAGAAATGATTAGTACATTACAGACCCATAAAGCGTTCCCTTTACTCGATGCATGCCATTTGCTTCAGAAGTCTTACACTGCTCCACGCCCCATTAATTAAAACTACTATAGATAGTAATATATTCAAAAGGTATTCACTTCAAATACATTTTCTCTCTCTCGCCAACTTATATTGTTTTCGTGAGGAAACCTTTCCGATGACTTGTAAATTAGAATTTATCATTACAAAACCACACGATTGTGCATATGATGATGACAGGCTATACGCTGACACTCTAAAAGCTGTGATCAGAGAATTCTTCTTCTTGAGTCTTTATAGGGACACCACGCAGCCATCAAGCTTCACTCGTAGAACAACAGTGATTAACAAAAGCTGCATTGTCAAAGTCCCCGGGTACTACTTCAGGTGTCACTGGCGATTGAACTGTTTTTAAGGAGAGCTTTCCTAGAGCTGACCTCCACGATGGGGAAGGGAAAGCTAAGAGCAATAACTTATTATAATAAAACACGTGAACATGGCTCTAACGCATGTTTAGAATACCTTGTCCCATTATGAATATGGCATCCCATCGTAAAGAACGAACACACACACACACACACACACACACACACACACACACACACACACACACACACACACACACACACACACACACACACACACACACACACACACACACACACACACACACACACACACACACACACACACACACACACACACACACACACACACACACACACACACACACACACACACACACACACACACACACACACACACACACACACACACACACACACACACACACACACACACACACACACACACACACACACACACACACACACACACACACACACACACACACACACACACACACACTCCAAAAGTAAAGTTTCTATTCAAGAATGTTCTGGTTGTTCATATTGAACTCCACGGGACGCAGACGCCTTTAAACCGAGAGGGCTCTGAGTGGAGTCCGGCTCGGGAAAGAAGGGCAGCACTCACTGTGGCTCGCGAGAGGACACATTTCACCTCTTTTTCCCCAGTATGGCGAGGGAGGACGCGGGTAGCTTCAGCTGGAACGCAACCGCCGCTGGCTGACTGGAAGCCCGTCTCGGTGGGGTGGAAGTGAACCGGGCTGACCGCCACCGGATCCAGCGCGCGACTCGCAGTCCTCCTTCTTGCTCCGGTGTGACTTTAAGGTGAACGCAGGGTAGTTTCTGTGGATGCTCTTCTGCCCTCTCGAATCAGACCGCCGCTCTTCTTTTGGGGTTCATAAAGTTCTACAGGAGACCTGAAGGCTCCAGCACGAGCTCTAAAGAGAACACAGCTCGACCACTTCTAGGTAACCAAACATTCCACAAACCACGAAAACCACCTCGGAAAGCTGTCATCCATGATACGGTTGCTTTTCCGGTAGATTCTTTCAAAATAAAATATTAATGGAAGCCATTTACCGTCAGCAGGGGGTGGGTAAAGCAAGATGAGCTGGTGGACATTTGTGTGATTGTCATATTCATTAGGTTAAAAAAAAGAAAATAGTCGTAACCTTTTTTAAATGTAAAAAGAAAATCATCACATTCATTCAGAATGTTTTCTTGTCTTAATTATTATGATGATAAAAACAACAACAGCAACACTAACAAAGGTATTTATTATACTGATATATATACAGTATATATTCCAGTCAGTTTAATGGATTATAACATGTAGGCCTATGCAAACCTGATAACGTTTGGTAATCATTTACACGAGACGTCAGACAACTTGGAGGGATCACGGTTCAAATACTCAACTCTTCGATGTTCCTAAAATGTGATGGATCTTTTGATCTCAACTTCCCGGTTGGTGGAGCTGACTCCCGTCAACTTGACGCAACTCTCAGTCGCAGCAGCATTCGGTGATTATGGTTTGTTTCGGAAGTCTTTCAGTTGAAGCTCAGCGCCCTCTACTGGTCGTCATGGTGCTATGTTATTCACCAAGGGTACATCCGAAGTCTCTGATACAGTATGCTGGAGTCCGGCCCCTTTTCGGATTGGCACATCAGTTTCAGATTGGATCCACAATTGAAGTCTTCGACTGAACACCTCTACTTCATAGCCTTTCCCACTGATTAATAGAAAGAGGCATCCTTTCATATGCACTAACTAGAACGACGAAGATGTGACAGTTTTGTGTTTGTCCTAATGTTCAGCACTGACAATACATCTATGTTCCATTTAAGCAATACGATGTGACAGAAATGTACCGAAATGTACTAATTTTAAGGTTGCAAAAGATTTTGGTTAGGAAGTTTGACCTCAGTGATTCTAAAACTCCTGCTCTGGTGCTGCATGTTACTGTAATCAATCAGTTTAATGCAAACTACTAACCACACAGGGATTATTGACCTGCTGAGAGAGAGAGAGAGAGAGAGAGAGACACAGATGAGTCCCCATGTCTCCGTTTATTATTGATCACAAACACATTACCTTACATTACCAGTTACTGACCAACATCTGTAGCATGTGTTGTTTCGAGGCTTTTCTTCTGCAGCCTTTTGGCCTCCGGATGCAAATAAACCGAAACACTTTGTCAGATCCTTGTTTAAATCTTCCTGGTTGTGGCGACCAGATAGTAATTTGTTGAAAATGTTGCACATTGTGATTTTTAAAATCAAAGCCAAGATATGTTGGGAAAGTACTGAGGTTGTCACAATTATTTCGGCAGTGATATTATTTCCTTACACTTCTGAAGCAACTAGTGATTCCAAACAATTCACTTCCAGTTATTTTAGGCTTAATACATCATTTCAGTTCTTCAACTTGTTTACAACATCGATTCACACAGAGTGAGCACAGGGAAGTTACAGATACACAGCCAGCTCATCAAGGACACCTCTGTGCTATTCTCAATATAACACTGAGCCAATACATACATTTGATTCATATACTCTGATTTAATAAACTGGAGTTTATATTAAAATTTAAAATGTATGTGATTTTTCTCTGTAGTCACGTTACAAATATTGTACAATATTGAATCACGGCCTGACAACTCCACATTATTTAATGTTATGGGAAACTGTACTCAACACGCTGCATGGGCAGCAAATTAAAGGATGATTCTAGTTTATCACAGCTCTGGTTTTCATTTTAGTGACTCCCAGTAAACACTGGGACTTTTTACAGCAGTTGTCCTCTGATGACAGCTGGGCTCATAATGTGCATTTTCATGAGCAGGATTAATCTTCAAAGGTTTTCCCACTGCCTAACTGTTCCAAACTGTACAGATGCACCAGCTAACATCTATGTAATTTACGCTGTCCCGTTACGCTGTCCCGTTACGCTGTCCCGTTACGCTGTCCCGTTACAATACTCTGTTACATTATGCTGCCAGTTAACATTGTCACATTACGCTGTCACTTAACATTGTCACGTTACGCTGTCACTTAACATTGTCACGTTACGCTGTCACCTAACATTGTCACGTTACGCTGTCACTTAACATTGTCACGTTACGCTGTCACTTAACACTGTCACGTTACGCTGTCACGTTACGATGTCACGTTACGATGTCACGTTACGATGTCACGTTACGATGTCACCTAACATTGTCACGTTACGCTGTCACTTAACATTGTCACGTTACGCTGTCATGTTACGCTGTCATGTTACGCTGTCACCTAACATTGTCACGTTACGCTGTCACCTAACATTGTCACGTTACGCTGTCACTTAACATTGTCACGTTACGCTGTCACCTAACATTGTCACGTTACGCTGTCACTTAACACTGTCACGTTACGCTGTCACGTTACGATGTCACGTTACGATGTCACGTTACGATGTCACGTTACGATGTCACGTTACGATGTCACGTTACGATGTCACGTTACGATGTCACGTTACGATGTCACGTTACGCTGTCACTTAACATTGTCACGTTACGCTGTCACTTAACATTGTCACGTTACGCTGTCACGTTACGCTGTCACGTTACGCTGTCACGTTACGCTGTCACTTAACATTGTCACGTTACGCTGTCACGTTACGCTGTCACGTTACGCTGTCACGTTACGCTGTCACGTTACGCTGTCACGTTACGCTGTCACGTTACGCTGTCACGTTACGCTGTCACGTTACGCTGTCACGTTACGCTGTCACGTTACGCTGTCACTTAACATTGTCACATTACGCTGTCACGTTACGCTGTCACTTAACATTGTCACGTTACGCTGTCACTTAACATTGTCACGTTACGCTGTCACTTAACATTGTCACATTACGCTGTCACGTTACGCTGTCACTTAACATTGTCACGTTACGCTGTCACTTAACATTGTCACATTACGCTGTCACGTTACGCTGTCACTTAACATTGTCACGTTACGCTGTCACTTAACATTGTCACCTAACATTGTCACGTTACGCTGTCACTTAACGCTGTCACTTAACGCTGTCACGTTACGCTGTCACGTTACGCTGTCACGTTACGATGTCACGTTACGCTGTCACGTTACGCTGTCACTTAACATTGTCACGTTACGCTGTCACGTTACGCTGTCACGTTACGCTGTCACTTAACATTGTCACATTACGCTGTCACGTTACGCTGTCACTTAACATTGTCACGTTACGCTGTCACTTAACATTGTCACGTTACGCTGTCACTTAACACTGTCACGTTACGCTGTCACTTAACATTGTCACGTTACGCTGTCACCTAACATTGTCACGTTACGCTGTCACTTAACACTGTCACGTTACGCTGTCACGTTACGCTGTCACTTAACATTGTCACGTTACGCTGTCACTTAACATTGTCACGTTACGCTGTCACTTAACATTGTCACGTTACGCTGTCACTTAACATTGTCACATTACGCTGTCACGTTACGCTGTCACTTAACATTGTCACGTTACGCTGTCACTTAACATTGTCACGTTACGCTGTCACCTAACATTGTCATGTTACGCTGTCACCTAACATTGTCACGTTACGCTGTCACTTAACGCTGTCACGTTACGCTGTCACGTTACGATGTCACGTTACGCTGTCACTTAACATTGTCACGTTACGCTGTCACGTTACGCTGTCACGTTACGCTGTCACTTAACATTGTCACATTACGCTGTCACTTAACATTGTCACATTACGCTGTCACGTTACGCTGTCACTTAACATTGTCACGTTACGCTGTCACTTAACATTGTCACGTTACGCTGTCACTTAACACTGTCACGTTACGCTGTCACGTTACGATGTCACGTTACGCTGTCACTGAACATTGTCACGTTACGCTGTCACCTAACATTGTCACGTTACGCTGTCACTTAACATTGTCACGTTACGCTGTCACCTAACATTGTCACGTTACGCTGTCACTTAACATTGTCACGTTACGCTGTCACTTAACATTGTCACGTTACGCTGTCACTTAACATTGTCACGTTACGCTGTCACCTAACATTGTCACCTAACATTGTCACGTTACGCTGTCACCTAACATTGTCACGTTACGCTGTCACCTAACATTGTCACGTTACGCTGTCACTTAACATTGTAACGTTACGCTGTCACTTAACATTGTCACGTTACTCTGTCACTTAACATTGTCACGTTACGCTGTCACTTAACATTGTCACGTTACACTGTCACTTAACATTGTCACGCTACTCTGTCACCTAACATTGTCACGTTACGCTGTCACTTAACATTGTCACGTTACGCTGTCACGTTACGCTGTCACTTAACATTGTCACGTTACGCTGTCACCTAACATTGTCACGTTACGCTGTCACCTAACATTGTCACGTTACGCTGTCACTTAACATTGTAACGTTACGCTGTCACTTAACATTGTCACGTTACGCTGTCACTTAACATTGTCACGTTACGCTGTCACCTAACATTGTCACCTAACATTGTCACGTTACGCTGTCACTTAACATTGTAACATTATGCTGTCACTTAACATTGTCACGTTACGCTGTCACTTAACATTGTCACGTTACGCTGTCACCTAACATTGTCACGTTACGCTGTCACTTAACATTGTCACGTTACGCTGTAACTTAACATTGTCACTTAATATTGTCACGTTGTGCTGTCACCTAACATTGTCGTGTTACGCTGTCACCTAACATTGTCGTGTTACGCTGTCACCTAACATTGTCACCTTATTCTTAAAACTGGGTTAACGAGTGAGGTGCCACCGTAGTAAAATCTGTTTGTCTAGTTCAGCCTTTAAACCAGATTCTACCATGACACAGACCTCGCCCAATGTATTTGGTATCTTTGAAGGAAAGCTGGCAGAGGAGATGTTATTACAGCAGAGGTGAGGTGAGTGTTGAGTACAGTGACGGTACTGTGCCACAGCAATAGGAGCTCTAGTATGGGTACAGCTTGGCACGTGTGCACTGGAAAAACCCTCTACAAGCACCACATTATAGCTCAAACACAATACGAGTTTCACAAATGATCACTAGAGGGCGACAGAGGGCTTCACTTGGGCTCATGCACACACACACAAACACATACACAGAAGAGAGAAGGGAAAGGGACTCCGCTGTCTCATGCTGGAGGGGCTGGTCACTCATCAAATCGTCCCTCCAGGATGCTCTCAAATGAGAACGGGAAAAACTTGAAGCCCTGGCCCGTGTAGAACTTGTTCTGGAACTCCACCCTGAGAGAGGAGGACAAGCAGGAGGAAAGTGGTGGTGAGAACGGCATGGTTTAATATATCAACACACAATGAAAATGGATGGCCGAGTCAGTGTTTCTTGTTGAATGTTATCAGGCTGAAGTGAGGAAGATCCGCTTCCTGTATTAGTCTGATATCTTTCCCACTTTGGCCAACACATTGGACCCTTCTTATCCCCACCCGCACCAGATAGCATGACTAAAGGTGTTGGGATGTTTAACAGCCTAATTCTGGTAACTTTGTGAGGGACGACACTGATTGATGGTCAGAACCTAACTAATCAATACATACATTGATTCTATAATCTAGTGAAATTAGAGAAAAATTAAAAATGGGATTTCTGGATATACTGATCATATACTGGGAGGAATAATATTGCTTTGTAGTCATAATAAAAATCTTTCCAAATGTTGAATAATGGCCTTTTGTTATTTACAAATAACTGCCTTTTAGAAACACTTCTTGTTTGCCTACGGTTTGAGTTGAGCTTCACACATTGACTCCATTTTCTTTTGTGCTGCAATTCTTTTATTATTTAGATTTAGATTTCTATTTATTTACTTTTTATTTGGTATTTTAATCCTGTTTTATCTATTTTTGTCAGCACTTTGGTCAACTGTGGTTGTTTTGAATGTGCTATATAAATACATTTGACCTTTCTAAGTGGTAGCTATGGAAGAAGCTAAGTGATAAATAAATATATAGCACATTTAAGGAAAAATCCCGCTTAATAACTCCATTAAATTGCTGAGATCTGGATCATAGAACAAGTAAGTAAGTTGTTTGTACTCAGTATATAGTCGCAGGATGATGGCACAATGTAAACTTTCTTTTAGTTCAGTTTAGTTGGTATTGGCCATGTTTCATGCTGTCGAGAGACAAAGACAATATGAATGTTTGCTGCGTCACACTTTATTCTGATCGTGGGCATCATCAACTCTCTGTTGGCTTAATTGAGGAAGCATACAGCTTCTTAGAAGGGGATACTTCAAAATGCTTGTCTACAATTACTGTATGCAAACACGGCTCATCTACTTAGTGCAGTAATTGGCCAAGTGTGTGTCGTGAGACAGTGGGCAGGGTTTCACTTTTCATGTGGACATATTCACCATCCTAGTTTAGCGTGTTAGCATGCTAACATGTTCGAATTAGCACTCAGCTGAGGCTTAAGGGGATGCCATGAGTTTTGCAGGTATTTGGCATGAACTCTATATTAGAGATATTAGTGAATGCGGTCACCGGGACGTCACCCGTTGGTTTGTGGTCAGTCTTCAAGCTTCGAGTTTTGCATTTTGGCCGTCGCCATCTTGTCTTTTCGGAAGTGACACAAGAATGTCGAAAGAAAGTACGACTGAACACTGAAGGAGATATTTTAGGAGAACAAAAGTTTACAGTTAACTTTCATGAACTGAAAATACTCTGTGAAAGGGTTAATGCCCTAGGACGAGAACATGGACAACTACTAGCGACCTGTCAATCACCTTGTAGCCAAAGCTAATCGAATTCTACCTGAGGGGAACATGAATGAGTGAGGCACATTTGACAGCAATCCATCCGATTAGATATTTTATTCTAGACAGAATTATTGGACCAACCAACGGCCCAGCAGTGCTGTCCCCAGAACAATGCTGTATGATGGATGATGTCAGTAACTATGACGACAAGAGAACAAAACACTGTGTGTAGACAATAAAAAAGAAAGCATTTTTTTGGTAGCCTTCTAGTTCAGACCATCATGAATTACCTTTCTGATGATAGAAATGCATTTGGCTGTTCCAGGATGTTCTTAATAGGCAAGGCACATTCCATGAAGTACGTCAAAGTAAAATCCTCCCACAGAGCAGTGGAATTTTTCTCTGCTCAGCCCTCTCAAAATGGCTGATAGTGTATGAAAATGAAAGATGATAATAAGAACAATAGTCTGGTGACGGTGACAGGCTGATATGTGACTTTAATAAAAGATCCATTATCATCCTTGTTTGTCAGATGTCTCACACATAAAGACATAAAGAACTCACACTATACAGGACATACCACAGAGTACTAGTTCACTACATCACGTACCACAGAGTACTGGTTCATTACAGGACGTACCACAGAGTACTGGTTCACTACAGGACGTACCACAGAGTACTGGTTCACTACAGGACGTACCACAGAGTACTGGTTCACTACAGGACGTACCACAGAGTACTGGTTCACTACAGGACATACCACAGAGTACTGGTTCACTACATCATGTACCACAGAGTACTGGTTCACTACATCATGTACCACAAAGTACTGGTTCACTACATCACGTACCACAGAGTACTGGTTCACTACATCATGTACCACAAAGTACTAGTTCACTACATCATGTACCACAGAGTACTGGTTCACTACAGGACGTACCACAGAGTACTGGTTCACTACATCACGTACCACAGAGTACTGGTTCACTACATCACGTACCACAGAGTACTGGTTCTCTACATCACGTACCACAGAGTACTGGTTCACTACATCATGTACCACAAAGTACTGGTTCACTACATCATGTACCACAGAGTACTGGTTCACTACATCACGTACCACAGAGTACTGGTTCACTACATCACGTACCACAGAGTACTGGTTCACTATATCATGTACCACAGAGTACTGGTTCACTACAGGACGTACCACAGAGTACTGGTTCACTACATCACATACCACAGAGTACTGGTTCACTACATCACGTACCACAGAGTACTGGTTCACTACATCACGTACCACAGAGTACTGGTTCACTACATCACGTACCACAGAGTACTGGTTCACTATATCATGTACCACAGAGTACTGGTTCACTACAGGACGTACCACAGAGTACTGGTTCACTACATCACATACCACAGAGTACTGGTTCACTACAGGACGTACCACAGAGTACTGGTTCACTACATCACGTACCACAGAGTACTGGTTCACTACATCATGTACCACAAAGTACTGGTTCACTACATCACGTACCACAGAGTACTGGTTCACTACATCACGTACCACAGAGTACTGGTTCACTACATCACGTACCACAGAGTACTGGTTCACTACAGGACGTACCACAGAGTACTGGTTCACTACATCACGTACCACAGAGTACTGGTTCACTACATCACGTACCACAGAGTACTGGTTCACTACAGGACGTACCACAGAGTACTGGTTCACTACAGGACGTACCACAGAGTACTGGTTCACTACATCACATACCACAGAGTACTGGTTCACTACATCACATACCACAGAGTACTGGTTCACTACATCACGTACCACAGAGTACTGGTTCACTACAGCAGAAGTATTGTTTCCATGTGTTTCTGGGGTCTGAGGTTCTGAGCGCGCTTGTTATGCTGCTGATATCGAAACACATCTGTACCGCACGAGTTAAAGTGCCACTCTTTAGTTGTAACTAATTACTTTGTTGATGGTTAATGAATCATAAATCATGTACTTTGCCAACGCCATTTCAACCGCTTGGCCACATGGAGTGGACCGAAATACATTTATCAACAAGTTATTAATAATCCAAGTGGAACTCTTTCCACATGCAGGAACGCACATGTTCTAGCAGACTGGATGCTCAGTGCCGAGCTAGCATGACGCCAAGCCTTTTCAAACCCTTGATAATGATGTAGAGAGGAACCGCGAGTAGAGAGGAACCGTGAGTACAGAGTACTGCAAATAGAAAGGAACCATGAGTAAAAAGGAACTGTAAGTAGGGAGGGACCGTGTGTAGAAAGGAACCATGAGTAGAAAAGGAACTGTAAGTAGAGAAGAACCGTGAGTAGAAAGGAACCATGAGTAGAAAAGAACTGTAAGTAGAGAGGGACTGTGAGTAGAAAGGAACCATGAGTAGAAAGGAACTGTAAGTACAGAGGGACCGTGAGTAGAAAGGAACCATGAGTAGAGAGAAACCGTGAATAGAAAGGAACCATGAGTAGAGAGGAACCGTGAGTAGAAAGGAACCATGAGTAGAAAGGAACCATGAGTAGAGAGAAACCGTGAATAGAAAGGAACCATGAGTAGAGAGGAACCGTGAGTAGAAAGGAACCATGAGTAGAAAGGAACCATGAGTAGAAAGAAACCGTTAGTAGAGAGGAACCGTGAATAGAAAGGAACCATGAGTAGAAAGAAACCATTAGTAGAGAGGAACCGTGAATAGAAAGGAACCATGAGTAGAGAGGAACCGTGAATAGAAAGGAACCGTGAGTAGAGAGGAACCGTGAATAGAAAGGAACCATGAGTAGAAAGAAGCTGTTAGTAGAGAGGAACCGTGAATAGAAAGGAACCATGAGTAGAGAGGAACCGTGAATAGAAAGGAACCATGAGTAGAAAGAAACCGTTAGTAGAGAGGAACCGTGAATAGAAAGGAACCGTGAGTAGAGAGAAACCGTTAGTAGAGAGGAACCGTGAATAGAAAGGAACCGTGAGTACAGAGTGCTGCAAATAGAAAGGAACCATGAGTAAAAAGGAACTGTAAGTAGAGAGGAACCGTGAGTAGAAAGGAACCATGAGTAGAAAAGAACTGTAAGCAGAGAGGGACCGTGAGTAGAAAGGAACCATGAGTAGAAAGGAACTGTAAGTAGAGAGGGACCGTGAGTAGAAAGGAACCATGAGTAGAGAGAAACCGCGAGTAGAGAGGAACCGTGAATAGAAAGGAACCGTGAGTAGAGAGGAACCGTGAATAGAAAGGAACCATGAGTAGAAAGAAACCGTTAGTAGAGAGGAACCGTGAGTAGAAAGGAACAATGAGTAGAAAGAAACCGTTAGTAGAGAGGAACCGTGAGTAGAAAGGAACCATGAGTAGAAAGAAACCGTTAGTAGAGAGGAACCGTGAATAGAAAGGAACCGTGTGTAGAGAGGAACCGTGAATAGAAAGGAACCATGAGTAGAAAGAAACCGTTAGTAGAGAGGAACCGTGAGTAGAGAGGAACCATGAGTAGAAAGAAACCGTGAATAGAAAGGAACCATGAGTAGAGAGGAACCGTGAATAGAAAGGAACCATGAGTAGAAAGGAACCATGAGTAGAAAGAAACCGTTAGTAGAGAGGGACCGTGAATAGAAAGGAACCATGAGTAGAGAGAAACCGTTAGTAGAGAGGAACCGTGAATAGAAAGGAACCATGAGTAGAGAGAAAGCATTAGTAGAGAGGGACCGTGAATAGAAAGGAACCATGAGTAGAAAGAAACCGTTAGTAGAGAGGGACCGTGAATAGAAAGGAACCATGAGTAGAAAGAAACCGTTAGTAGAGAGGGACCGTGAATAGAAAGGAACCATGAGTAGAAAGAAACCGTTAGTAGAGAGGGACCGTGAATAGAAAGGAACCATGAGTAGAAAGAAACCGTTAGTAGAGAGGGACCGTGAGTTCAACAACTCTTATTAAAACACAGTTTCATGTCTGCCCATTTCCCCAAAATGTGATTGATGGGTTTTTAAATTAAAGTACAGCATTCTTTGTGATACCATCAATCATCAAGTCACGACTGTTTTGCTGTGCTGGCTCCTCATTGGTGGAATGAGCTCCCCATTGACATCAGGACAGCAGAAAGTCTCTACACCTTCCGTCGCAAACTAAAAACACATCTTTTTCGACTATACTTTGAATAGGGAGGGTAGAGCCGTAGTAGCACTTTAGTAGCACTTAAATGTCCCTTACCGATAGCACTTTGTAGTTTGGCACTTTAGTAGCACTTAAATGTCTCTTACTGATAGCACTCTGTAGTTTAACGTTATTGAAGAAATTGTACTTGCTTGGATAAAAGCGTCAGCTAAATGCCATGACATGTAATATAATCTTTTAGGAGTGTATCCACTGTTTTTGTAAAAAAGAGTTAAAAGTGCACGTTCAACATGATTCAGTCCACTTACAGATGGAGAGACAAACCTCAAGGTGTTTCTACTGCACTTCATCCTCTGACTCATCTGCAGTAAAGTGAGCACCGAGTGCCATACTTCATTTTTTCTTGAAAACATGGAAACTTAAAATCCACAGTTGGGACATCGTAGTTCCCAAATCCTGACAACTGTCTTCACTAGGGAGGAAGAAACTAAGAGTGGATGTTCAGTTCCCCGCTGGTTCCTGGCCTCTGCAAACGAAGGGAGTGCCCAGGAATGTCTCCCAGTTGTGGCAAATATTTGGCCTGCCAGAGGGCAACACTTGAAAAGAGGAAAGAAATGAGAAATCCTCTCCATCTGTACCTCACACACACCAAACACCACTGACTCTGGTGGAGGTGTGTGCGTGTGTGTGTTTGTGTGGATAACTCATCAGCATGTGCGTGTGAAGAGTGGACAGCAGAGCGGAGCGTCCACTCTGACCGCTGTTCACTTTGAACATGAGTATTTCCATTCGCTCGCCTCTGTGAAAAATACTCCACTACTCCTTTTGAACCTTAGCGGAGAGCTGTTGAGCCGACATACTGCTGCTTTATTAACCAAGCGGCATTCATGCAGTCGCACACGCTGGAGCCGCCCTGTACAACCACTGCCTGTTTCTGTGGGTCCACTGGAAGCTTATTCATTCACGAATGTGAGAGAAGATAGAACCACTGCGTTAGGGCTCCATTCTGTTCATGTGCCTTGAACTTGAGTGTTACACCGGACCAATACAGAATCTTTTAAATTGATTTTGATAAAAAATCCTATTTGAGCTTTTAAAGGATGAGCCTGGCGATTCTTTGTATTTTCTTTTGTAACCGTTATTCCATCTCTCAATACTTCCTGATGTCTCCACTCTGTCTGTCTCATTGGTTTGTACTGGGTGAAATCAGGCCTGCTCTGTTTCTTCTGTCAAACCTCTCTTAAGAAACGCCTCGTGACAAAATGTGTTACCTCTAGAATCGATTATTCTTCCGTTTAAATGTACATGTTTTTACTGTGTTTTAGCAATTCATACCTCGCGTGTGATTATTACTGTATCAATTCTATTTCTAGTCATAATGTATCTGTTAATTTCTCTTGTTTTTGTATGTCTTTGTAAGGCACTTTAAAACCTGAAAAGTGCTATATAAATAAAGTTATTATGCATTAGTATTACTGAAAATGTAAAAGAAAATTTAAAGGCAGCTCAGTAAATTCCAACAACAGCTTGTCTCTGAGGTTTTCAAAGGTGCGTTGTGTGATGGAGGGCAGCTCTACTTCTTGGTCCTCTCATTGGACCAAGGACAGACTGGACACTCCACTGACTCACTGTCGCCCTCTCCAGGTACACGTGGTATTACAAGACAGGACAAGCCGGGGCTAGCTGGTGAACATTCTCATTTCACTGGATATCTCTGTTACACAATACATAAACGTATTTAACATAGTGTCAACACTGTAAATGATGTTGGTTTAGTGCCACAGTTTGTGGCAATCCTGTACACTTGTTGCCATGGTATAAAAAGCAGCTGAGGGCAACTTCTAAGGATATCCTAGAGTATACTACGAGTTATTGTTGTTGTATTACATTTCATTTAGCTGACGCTTTTATTCAAAGCGACTTACATTCATACACATAGACACAGCTACGGGGAGCAATTCAGGGTTAATAGTCTTGCTCAAGGACACATCAACTAGGGCTAGCAGAGCAGGGGGTCGAACCACCGATCCTCTGATGGAAGGACGGACCTGCTAACTACTGACCCACAGTCGGCACTAAATGAAATGTAATGTAAAAGCTGTGGTCAACTTCTAAGGATATCCTAGAGGTATTATTACGAGTTATTGTTGTTGCCTCCACTTGTTTAATCCGTCATAAATAAAGGTTCTGATTTGTAGATATGAATTGCTGATGGGTGAGCCAATCTTTAGCTTTTCAATCGACTGACCGTATTAATGTTGTCTGTGGTTCAACTCAGCTGCTTCCACAACAGTCTGGTCCATGACCAAGCTCAGTGCAACATCACCTCCAGCCTGGAACACGCAGCCTGCCCATGTGTGAGGCAGACAGGTGGGATTACACAACACACACTGTAGGTTTCTTGGAAGAACAAAGCTGTCTGGATAAAAGACAGCTGGGCTCATAATGTGCCAGGTGGTCAGATCACTTTCCACTAGTTTACAGGAACAACGCACAGACAGGTCAGACTTAAACCTCCTGACAACCATCAGCCTGGAGAGTAGCAGTTAGGCATGAACACCATACCTCTGTGCAACCAAAGCGTGCTGTATATTCTCTCCCTGTCTTTGTTTGTCAGTCTCATAATCATGATGATAAATGGATGGTCTCTGAGAACAGACGTACACGTTTCAATGCCAGGCAACAGACAAGCCCTCTGAATAGGATCAGTTCTTTAATTCAACCCTAATATATCAAATTAGTATTTTTTTGTGCAGTGATAAACCGGCACCGAACACTGCTTGAACTTCAGTAAGTAAAAGGGAATGTCAGAAGCAGTTTGTGTCGTCTGGGCCGTGTGCATTAGACATGGAGCTGGATTTCATTCCTCATAGTCACGGTTCGAGTCCTCAGACAATGATTCTTCATCCTTTGGTGACTTTGCTACCTTTGACTTGCATCACTACCACCATTTACAATTCACTAGAAATCATTCTATTCTATGATTTTCATCTGAACTGCACAGGCAACATAGTACGCTAAAGCTACTCCGATCACTACGCAGACAAGCACTCCAAACACTAGGCAATAAATCAAAGCACCTCCATCACTGACTTGATGAAATATGTGAACTGGTGTTAAAAATAAAATAAAACCCATCCTAAGCAATAGGAGCAGAGGGCTGCTGTAAGCACTTCCACTTGAGGATCCAGGGATTGAACTGGCGACCTTGTGGTTTAAAGATGACCCATTGAGCCACAGCCACATTGTTCAAACAGATGAGAGATTTGTGTCTTCAAAGTAATGCGTTGGTGTCCGGTACGCCGGAGCGCGGACCAATCAGCTGGCAGCTCGGGGCGTGGCATAGGTGTGTGGAGAGGAGACTGTGGTTCTGAATGACTTTAAACTGCTTTTCAGCTGAGGTTTAAATTAGGCTTTATAGACCTTTCAGTAACCAATTAAAACAATGGATGAATAATACATTCACGTGTCTTGGACGCCTTTTGTAACAACTTGTGAAAAATAGCACTTTGGCTAATTCTGTCATTTTATTCATTTGCAGTGCCTTCACCCACATAAACTAAAGTGTAAAAGGCAGATTTGTGTATGTTCAAACACACTCTCTGCATGTGTAATTATTTATTTTTCTTTTAAACATGCAGTACCTCTTTAGTTTTGGAATGCAAATGTTCTGAATATTACTTGTCTTACAAAGTCAGCTGTATAAATGAATGAGGATGAAGTAATATACTTCAGTAATGTTGTATTTTATATGAGTGAATGTGTTTACCATAAAAACCATTTATTCTACCATCACATACTGAAATCCAATATATACGATAAGGTACTGTTAAGATAAATGACAGTAGAGTGTCGTGAGAAATATAAATGTAGTTAATTTAACTTTTTTGATGGGCCAAGCCTTTCGAGTCCCTCTTCCTCATAGTGTGCGGCTACCTTTTTTAACCCGATACATAAAAGTATCTGACCCCTGGGCTTGTTAACCACTGGATTCATACAATAATGAGCTTTGTACTAAAAGGGATGTTTCCCTCTTGAGATACTGAACATGTATCATCCATCACTCTCACAACAACTCCTCCTCATGGAGTGATTAGCGGTACTACACCGGTGTCCACATCTGAAAACGTTGTTACTGTGAAAAGAATGTGCTAATTAATAGGATTCATGATCACAGCTGGTTCAAATGACTCCTGACATCTGTTAATACATATATACAGTATGAAGTATAATTACTGCATGGCTCTAACAATGCCTGCGTGTCAGTGTAGTTTACTTTGGTGCAGGCTGGATCAGCAGGGTGGAGGTGGTGCCAGGAGGCGATGGAGCTGCAGGGTGGGAGGTTATCTGGAGGCCTGTGCGCTCATAGTTTGGTAAACCACTCTGGGTCTGGAATGTTTCATTTTGATAGCATTCCTCGTGTGTGCATGTAAAAGTGAATAACAGCAGCTTTGGCCTTGGAGATGCTTGGTCCAAGTGAGCAATGAGAGTGTGTGTATGTTTTCTATTAATATGGTATTCATTTAGTAGGCATGTGAGAGACCTTCTGCATGCGTTCGGTGCATGTGAGTGTGAGCATGTGCACATCTTGCAAATACACACATATATAATGCATTTAATAGCACGCATGTAGGCTGTATGTGTGTGGGTATTTCATATATATACATATCATGAGTGAGTGAGTGTGTGTGTGTGTGTGTGTCTAACCAGTGCAGACGCAGGGCGTGCAGGAAGGCTGACAGCCCCTCCATGATGAGCAGGATGGCAACAGTGAGGGTGGCAAAGGCCGCGAAGATGATAGACAGGCCGAAGAACCCGCCGCCACTCCGGGAGGACAGACCCAGGTGCATCACCATGGTCCAGAGCACCTCTGACAGCTCTACACGCACACAGACACACACAGACAGTTATGGCAACAGCAGGGTTTTCATATGTCAAGTATCTTTGAGTTCACCGTTATCGAATCGATGTATCTATGTGTTGCAGGGTTGAAGTATTTTTGTAAGCCAAGGCGGAAGTTAACATGGCACTGGTTTCGCCTACCCATTCTAAAAAATAGGGATGTGCAAAAAGGCTGACTCATTGCTGGGTCTATTCTATATAGGCAAATATAAAAGGGTCTTTTTCGCCACCTTTTAAAAAATAATATTTGACATAATGTGCATCATAAAACTGCACGTGCTTGTGTGTGGTTGTGTATGCAGACTTTTACTCACGTGCATGAGCCAGGCTGAGGGCCCAGAGACGCAGGTAGGAGGCCGTGTTAGAGATGCATCCCAGACAGTACTCTATGGTGTGGATGGCCTGGTGGACAGCTACGTCCCCAAAGTCAAACTGTGGTGGAAAGACAAGATGGTTAGCACACACCGTTATGTTATATGTATATCCTTTTACATGTAAAGGCATTGAGCTGATATTAGCTATTATAACTCCACGTGTACATGCAGGGAATCAAGCACCTTTCAGGGGCTCAAAGTCTCAGAGCATACGAAAAGAATGATCCAAACACCCAAAAACACTGAATCCTGCACTTCCCATAATGCAAGCACTAGCATCTCTCATTAGACCCTCCCTCTAACTTTCAGAAACCACACCCCCAATTGGTTGTGCTTCTCGTATCCAAACTCGAAGCTAAATACCTGGTTCATGTCCCTTCTCAGAGTGAACAAATCGCCTCCAGAGCCACAGGAAACCGCACGCAACCGGTTTCACAACAACTACGGCAAGGAAATCTACATTAACATATGAAAGCGGCGGAAAGGACCTCCCAGGATATTGATTATTTCGTCTGCAGCTTTTCTCAAATGACTAATCATGAATATTGACTACGGTCTGAGCTGAAGGAGTTTGTATTTACTACACTAGCAAACAGGGCAGAAAACATTCTTTTGAGACTTAAACAGAATCATTTTCCAGTGTTTCATTACTGACACATACGGCATCACAACTTATCACCTAAAGTGTGTCAAACAAACCCTTTCTATTTCCCACCCACAGATGATTATCAAGCAGCTTTGCTCCTCAATAACAACTGTACAGTCAGCATGGCATGAACCACGGAAATGAATTGGAATGGAAATTCCGTGATTATCTTAATGAGAGGCTGCTTTGACCTTTGACCCCGCTCGGACAAGGCAGAGATGGATTCTTCTTCTTTTTTTTGACCCTCGCGTGATCACAGCGCAGGGACTTGTTTGTGTGTTGTAAAGCCAACAGAGTTCCTCCGATCTCTCCTTCCTGGAACAAGACTTGCCTTTCCTGTATGAAGTGGGCCGGGAGGGGGGTGACATGGGAGCCTATTGCTCTTGTTGGGTTTGGCTTTGCGCTGGCCCGGTTTCCTCTTTCCATGCTTCTCTTTTGTCCTTGGAGCCGTGAAATAGAGTTCATGCAGGCAGCTCTCATTGTTTCCATTCAAAGGGTCCCCGACGAGTGGCTAATGAAAACAACTCTGGCTAACACGCCGTCCTGTCGAAAAGAGGCCAGTGGCTCCGATCAGAAATGTTGTGGACGAACATGTCAGCTGAGCAGAGAGTGTGAGTTCAGAACTGTACATTCACAACGTACAGGACTTCAGACTAGTGATGAAACTACCAGCTCAGTCAAAACAACGCTGTTAGCATCCACACATTTCTTTCACTGATTTGCCAGGACAAAGTTCAACACGAACGCACAAAGTTGCATTTAGCTCCACCATCTCGTGTCCCTTCTGTTTGTAGAAAAACAAGATGGCGACGGCCCAAACTCCGAACTCAAGGCCGACAACCCGAAGAGTGGCGTCTCGGTGACTACGACCACGTCTTAGAATACAGTGTATGGGTTCTGACTCGTCTCCTAGTGGCTTTAACTCTGCCTTGTCTCTGTCTTGTGGCTATTCATCTTGAGAGTGTATAATCGGCCAATCTGACAGTGTCTCAAAAGCCAAAAACATTGTCTCGTATAATCGCGCCACGAGAGAACAGAGTTACCACTGTTTTCTTTGTTTTAGACTCATTCTAATGGTCATTACGTCTCTCAGCAATCTTTTTTTGTGAGTATATCTGCCAAAAATCGTAATGTACTAAAACTAAATGTCAAGAATTTCAAGGCTACTTACTGCATTGAACTTGTTTCAACATTTGACTCAAGAGGAAACTTGCTACCAATGAAAAACTGCACAAACGGAAACTAACGGACCTGTTGCACCTCAGCAGTTCTTTCAACACTTTAAGAATGAGTGACTGCCGAGAGG
Source organism: Cyclopterus lumpus (assembly GCF_009769545.1). Classification (NCBI taxonomy): domain Eukaryota; kingdom Metazoa; phylum Chordata; class Actinopteri; order Perciformes; family Cyclopteridae; genus Cyclopterus; species Cyclopterus lumpus. The sequence goes on along the minus strand of NC_046984.1, from coordinate 1,909,009 downwards.
ATCGGTAGCAGGGCTCTTCACAGACAGACAATCACACACATGAACATGCCTGGGGCTGGGAGATGGACAGGAGTCACAGAGCTGGCAGAGGACAGGAAGACCACCACCACAACCCACTCTACGATAGACACAAACAGATCACACTAGACATCCAGACATGCAAAGAAGAAGATACCAAAACTCAGGTTCTTACCGGCTCTTCCTCTGGGTGCTTGAAAGTAAGCAAAGGTCAAAGGTTAGTGTCAGAATTCATCCTACTTCAGAGGCCGTGATAAAGATGTTGCGTTTCAGGTTTCCATTTTGTTGCATACAGCTCTGTGAAGTTTGGGCCAAGGTTGGGTTTCCTTTTGATTATTTGTGATGTAAATGTAATTTAATGAAACATCTCTCTCTCTCTGACTGTGACGAGCATCCACTCGTGTCATGTACTGTATATTAAACATGCCAATCATTTGCATAAGCCTGGTGAGCTAACAGTCAATAATGGATGAAATTAAGCAAAATAAAACTTAGGGTTTCATATCTCTAATTTGGCACCGCTTTGGTCCGGTCGGGTTGGATCTTAAGAATAGGTTCCGTTGTCTAGTTCATACGATAATCTCTCGTCATATTTATGATTTATGAGATTTATGATTAATTCCGACTGTCTAAGCCTTACACAAAGCTTAGCTGATCTTCAGAATGTGTTTTTGTGAGTTTGACCCCGTCACTTCTGGAGCTCTAACTCCAAAGCTCACTACGGTGCTGATCTTATCCAGCACAACGACATCCGAAAATGTTTACATTTACAAATGAGCAGCACTGCCAGTGACCAGCGATTACAAGTTCAAAGGTGTATGTTTGTGTCAGGGTACACAATTCAGAAAAGCTAGCGAAAACACAAGAGAGGAGACCAGCATCTATCAATTCATCTGGATTTTAACATTTAACAAGTTTTCCACTCTGACATTATGCAATATTAAATTCCGTTAGCCCGTTGTTAAGTCATGGCAAAATGCTTCAGAATGCAGTCTTATTACGCTTTTATGTAATATATTATCGCTACGTAAACAACTTAGTTGTAATATGCAGGAGACCTGAGAGACACTGAGCCTCTGAGTCACACATAGAAAAATAACATCTGGCTGGAATTTCCAGCCGCCGGTTCTCATGAACATCACCTCGCTGTTTATGTTTCTGAAATGGAAAATCCATCTCTTATCTGCGCTGCCTCTCTCTGCACGTTTCAAACACACTGTCCTCGTCTCTGGCTCTCCGGCACATGGAGGTACAACTGGGAGTGAAGCGGCGCTGGTGAATGAGCTGAAGCAGGAGCTTTACATTTAGAAGTGTTTTGCTTGGAAGCTTTCGGCAGTCTGAAGCTGGAATGTCACAGCGCTGAACTTAAATTTGATTGTCATTTGATATTCAGAACATGAATATATCATCAAACAACTATTGTCCATGGTAAGATATGGCGAAGTAACGTCTAGCTGAGCAGAGAACGAAGTCCCTCTCCCTCTGTGTTATCTGGGCTTCTCTCTGCTCTGTTTACAGCTGAGTCTCGGCTGTGCCCCACTGGCTAAGGGCCGACCCTCTGCAGCGCTCTCATGCAGTGGTCACAGTTCCCCCTTGTGTCAACACCGCTAGTCTCCATGTTCTCACTTAACTAATATGATTGATCATAAAGCAGACTACACATTTGTTAGTGAGCCAAATACAAGTGATTGTAATGCAACTATAAACTATTTAGACGTTTGAATCGCGTGGCCACCCCACCATGGAAACATTCTGTAATAGCAAACTGTCAAATTAACAATTTAAAATACATAAAGGTGCAATCTTAAATTCAGGATCTATCAGAATCAGAGGTATTGCAAAATTGGGTTGATGTTTGAGTACTGTGCTGCATCTTAATGTCCACACAAAAAGGCACAGCAGGTAAAAGCACAATGCTGAGAGAGATCTCATGTTGTATTTCATATGTATTGGCAAACAGAAAGTGACACGTAAAGCAACTATCAAAGGGATTCCTATGATAAACTAAATTCGTAATTTATCAGACCATAAATATCTTCTTTTTCAGTGACTTCCTTCATTCGTAACATACAGAGAACGCTAGAAGTAACAGTGAAGCATCATTATCCTACTAAACTCAAAGGAAACGCAGGCCTGGAGAGGATGGGATTTGAATGAGTAACGTGAGCGGACATATTTCATGAGCTCACCTCATCTCCTTCCTCTGAGTGCTGGGAGAGGTGGTCATGGTCCACAATGCCAGCCTCATCCTCCGTGGGCCCGTTGCCCACCCGCACCCCTCCGAACTTCTGCGTGCCCTGTTGGGTGAGCCCGGTGCATGATGAGGACACGCCTGTTTGCTCTAAAGACTGCTCTAGATTCTCTGCAGGGGTTTCTTCCCTCTTCTGGGACTAGATACAAAAGCCACAAAAGCTGTGTCTATTAAAGCAAGCCTTAGATTGAACGCTTTCTTCTTCATTTGATTCATTTAAAAAAAAAAGGAAAACAGGGCACCCAGTACAGTGAGTTCAGGCTTCCATTCTAAAATGAAAAACATACACCACTTGTGACACACAACGCTGCTCACTGGTCGAGTTAAACCTCAACGAACACAAATTAAGTCAATTGTAAAGTAGAGCTTGTAACTAAATATGACTAAAACACTTCCTGTTGGCTCATCGCAGGACCAGCAGCATCCTGATCCAGTTTAGCTAGCTCTGGTGGCTAACTTGGATTTGCTTTTTGGGAACTGCTTCTTCATCCTCATACAGTAACTACGCGCTGTGCCATCCTCAACAATGGTTGTTAACCCTTTAAATAAAGGGCATCACAACAATATCAATAGACAACCTTTTTTTCAACAATGAGAATGAGACAACAACCAAATAAAAGGAAACCTTTGCAACCTTTGTTTAACCACTGTAACGCAGCAGCGCAGGGTTGTATGTCGTGGTTGTAACATTAAACGTCACATGACATTATGAATGGCTGTGGATGATATGCACGACAAAAAAGTCTTTAGTTTAGTTTGAAATGTCAGACCGTCACTGTCCTGTCACTTCCTCAAAAAATTATTAAAAAAATTAACAGGTGCTAAACAGACTCTTGAACACCTTTTTAAGTTGGGACTGACCTCTGGTCGAATGTGACTACAATTCTTTGAGCTTTAAGCCAACCAGTGAGAGCAAAGAGAGCTCCGGGTTCACATATCAGGTTATTCTCATTGTTTTAATATCAAGAATTTTGGCCAGAACTCGTCAAAACAATCTTGACAAAAGAGGATACAAGTGGTACATCATCAGCTGTTCGGGTGCCCTGAGTCTGTGAAGTATTTCTACCAAATTTCCCACCAAAATATAAGCGTTTCCAAGGCAGGCTTTAAGCATATTTCATGGCAACACAACCAACCACATAACACAATACAATGTGCATTGAAATGAATGGCAGAATAGGAATGAGAAAAAAAACACAGGTTATAAATGTTCATCATCAAAAGGTGGCAGTAAGGTTATAGGTGGGGTCAGATCCACATACCAGGTGCATTTTCCGCAGGTGCTGACGCCGAAGCATCATAGTTTTCACAATCAGCATACAGGGTACACATGCAAGGGCAATCAGCACCAACAAAATCTGGATCCCCATCTACAGATTCAAACAGAGAGAGGTTAACAGGGTGTTGGTGATGTGCAGCAGTGAGCAGAAGACACTAATTCCCTGAATAGGCCTCACTCAGGCCTCCCTCACACCGTTGCCACTTCTTTTCTCCTGTTCGATCAAATACAAGCTGTCCTTTGCTTTCGTTACAGCCATTTGTAGTTTTAATCTAACAATAGGAATATGCTGATCGAAGAACATAATAGATTGATCTGATTAATGTGGAAACCAAGAGAAAAGGATGACTCAGGGTTTATTCTAACTAGCTGTTATTCCAGCTCTCATAGCACACGGCCCCCTTGAAACTTGCACATTGACATTGCATGTTATTGTCAGTTGTTATCAACCCAATCAAATCAATCACACTGCAGGAACAAAACTATTTCAAACCAATCATATCGAGAACCGCCGTCACATATCCCATAACAGCCATAGCAGGGTTGGTTGAGCTCGCTGAACACACCACGTGTTTTTGTTTTGGTATCATAAGCCAGATGAGCGTGTGACGGCTCAACAGTCACAACAACCTGAAACGGTCCGAGCTGCTGTGGGTAAACAAGCTAAAACAACAGTTGGCTCTCGACCTGGCAAGTGAGATTCAAAACGTAGACCAAACTAGGTAGACTGGGGTTGGAGTAGAGCCAAACACCCAATGAGCCATAACACATTACTGTCCTGATACTTTGTGGCTACACTGTATATCTGGCTAGCAGAGTAAAGGATCCTACAGTAGTTAGAAAAAGTTGTGTCAAAATACCAATAATGTTTTACTGGTGATATTTTCCAGTGTTCCTCTCAGACAGAAGAGAGACGCCTCCCTCGTTAGCTACTTCCATCATCAATTCCGGATACTGGTATCACTACAACTATATGATATATAGTTAATTACTATGTATTATATATACTGTTATTATTGTTCACTATGAGCTGCTGTACACCTCAATACCAGGGTTCAACCACACTAATGCATGAGCGAGGGCAGGAGGCTGGGAGAGGCAGAAGGGGGGGGGGAAGCACCTGTCCCCTGTAGAGGGGCTTGCTGGTGGGGTCGCTGTAGTTGAAGAGACACATGTTGATGAAGTGGATGAGCAGGCTGGGCGCGTCCTTGGAGGTGAAGGCGTCATAGGCCGTCCACTTGTAGAAGACCAGCAGGGCGAGGTAGCCGAACAGGCTGGTCATGAAGACGATCTCGGGGATGAAGCCCAGGAAGATGTTCAGCGGCTTCTTGAAGTACCTGCGGTGCAGCGACATTCAGTCACCGACACAAACAAAGCACATTTTATAACAGCGCTGCTGCTGTATGTCGGCGATGGAGAATCCTTCTGCAGTGAAAATAATGGCTTCAACATACTTCATCAGTGTTATTGTGTCCATTCAGATGGAAATAATATTGTTATCTTTGGGGGCAATATGGACATAAGAAAAGTGCTGTGAAAACAAATGTTTCAAAACTTGAAACAAACAAGGCTTGAATGTCTTTCTGAAGCTCTGGCCTCTCCTCTCCTGCCTCGATACTTTCCTCTCCTTGCCTCCTCATATGTCCCTCCCTGAGGTCTCCTGTCCTCCTCCGTCCCTATGTTCAATCAATGTCCCCTATCTGTGTATCAAGGTAAACAAACACTTAACAATTGTAAGAATTACTGGAATTATTTAGTAATGGGAAGTCAGATTTGAAAATTAAACATATTCAGCCCAAAGCTGGAGGGAGAAAATTCAAGAAAATGATCTGCTTGTTTTATACCACTGGTACACATTTTTGACAATTTAGATATTGGCTATATGTTAAAAACCTGTGAACATTCATGCTCAAACCATGACGTATTATAAACAGAACACGTTTATGTACCAATTGCATGCCAATCAATGGCATTTCAGAGTAGTTTTAGGACGTAGTCAGATCGTCCTGAAATGGCTTTTTGTAACAGACTGACTTTCCTGGGTTTGAACTTGTCTCTCAAGCTTTCTTTTTTCATTCTTCTCACCGCTACTTCCATCACTTTCTGTGCAAACAACTCAGCAAAACAGTGGCCAGAAGTGTGCCCAGTATTTTCATTAATTTCAATGCATGTGGCCCCTTTCGCAGGCCTTATGCCACACCCTTGAGTGTGGCCATCCAACTCCAGCACGGACCCTTCTGCCTGTGGTGGCCGTTTGCTGTAAGCCTGTGGAGAACGGGAGTGAAAAGGGAAAGGTGTTCACTTCCTGCATTGTTGCTGAGTGACCTACGTACAGGTGGTTGAAGAGACTGAGAGACACTCCAAACAGCATGTGGATGACGCCCAGGATCACGGACATCTTCATCTTGAAGGAGTTGAGGAAGGTCAGCTTGTTGGTGGCAACGTTCCAGATCTGCAGAGATCACACAAGGTGAAATGTTTGACAACCGAGGCTGTTCATGAGCCGTTTTTAAAATGTTGCATGAAGGTGCACTAACGTAAACCAAATATATTGCTACCCTTATATTATTTGCTCCTTTGAGTTCATTATTTTGGTGACTCAGCCAACTGGTTCATACAGACAATGCTGATATTTAAAAACAGCTCTCAGATATACAGTTTAATTTGCCATTTTAGAATTTCCTAAGACAGCTGGGCACTGTAGCTTGTAAACACGTTACTCAAACAGGAGTGAAGTAGTGCATATGTTGCATCTATCTATCTATCTATCTAGATAGATGTGTTTTTTAATCAGTTTGGACAACAATGAAGCTCTACGACAGAGGTAGAAGATATATCCAGCTGTGATTCTAACCAGAGAAACAACTATCTACCCATTTTAGTTTTTCTAGTGAGTGAGTGTACATAGTTTACCGGGTCAATTCCGAGTGGATAAGGCCCGTTGAACACACCAGGAACAGCTGGGTCCAACTGCAGAACTTTATTGGAATCAAGTGTCTCAAACCTAGGACAGATCCACAGGACATGAATCCATGTTTTGAAAGGAAGCAGGTTATATAAAACCACCAGCAATACATTTTAGAAACATGAATCGACAACATCAAGTATCGTAGTGCGATGACGCAGTTAGTTGCCAGTGTGGCCTTGAGAGTCTTTTCGACGGAGCGCACTAGAACAACTTAATACCCAAATCAGTGCGTTATTTCTTGAGAAATAAAAGTTTATCCATGAACCCAGTTCTCCGTTTCTCTGGCTACAGTGCAGGTTCGTGGGCACATCAGTGAGCGCAGGTTTTTTTGTGATTCATCTTCTCGTCGCGCTCTCAGACAGAAACCGAACATACGCATTACCCAAAATGTTGAACTATTCCTTTGATATTTGACAAATTGCATTGGAAAATATTTACATAAACGTAGGCGTGGTGCTGAACTTCATCTATCTTGTATGTAGTAAACCTAAAACAAAAATCATTCAAAGATGTGGGTCATCTCAGACAGCTGACTTACGTCCAGTTGGCTCCTTTGGGGCTAAACATGGGCCTGACGCTCCACCCAGAGCCGAACATGTTGAGCGACTTGGAGAAGCAGTCGTTGTAAATGATTCCGGTGTACATGGAGAAGATCCCCATCAGCAGGATGATATAGCGACCAGCAAACACCATGTTGAACATCTACAGACACACATAACAGCTCAGAAATATGGTATGTGTCTGTCCTGCGAGGCCGAACTGTAAAGCTTCTCATGACCCTATTATTATACTCAGTATTTCTATGCACGTTGATGTTTCAATGTACCTCGTTGTCACTCTTCTGGGCCACGAGGCGACTCTCTCGGATGACCAGGTAGAGGGCAGCACAGGTCATCAGCGCGCCGTGACCCATGTCGCCAAACATCACCGCAAACAGGAAGGGGAACGTAATGATGGTGTACGGAGCTGGAACGGGAAAAATCATATTATAGGAATCACACAAAATGGCTGAAATATGAAAATATTATGAACAATATGAAATGTTATTTTTGTCTGCATCATCTATGTGAGGAAAGTGAGAGATGATTATATGTTGCGTGTAAAGTCCTTTACACACTAAATATATATATTTTTTATGATAATACTTTCAAATAGAACACCAATATTACGAGGCAAAAACCTGACCTGGATTGATCTCCCGGTAGTTCCCGATGCCGTAGGCGTCCACGATGTTCTGGAAGCCTGACGTGAACTTGTTGGTCTTATTGAAGGTAGGTGGAGTCTGCTTTGTCTGCATCCTGTTGAGAATGGACGGCACCGTCGAGCCGCTCCTCTCCTGTCAAATAAAGCCCCAATTTCAGTCACCTCCACACAACCGCATGACTTTTATTATTATTATCAAGTTTCAACTCAAATGTATACGCTATACATGTTTGGTGTTTGTTTTGGCTTTGCTGCTTGTAATTTGACTTTACATCTTTCTGCAATGATACCGACCAATATTGTTCTCCAATGGAGATGCATTTGTACCGACTGGCAATGTTGCTACTGTAATTTGATTGGTTGATCATATTACAGTTTAGTGCGCAGGAACTATTATTATTATGTGCACTTTAAAAAAAGTGCTCCAGTAAAGTCTCCTAAAACCCAGAAATGAGTTTTTCTGTGGTTAACACAAACTGAACTGATTTTTAAGTGTTGTTGTATGCCATCCCCTCGTGCATTTTGAAGCTTTTACGTGTCTGAAAAAAGGTGGTTGCTAAGAAGTGGCTAAAGGAAACGACCAACACTAGAACACAAATCCTCCTTTATCTTAGTGGTGGTGAAGGCATGCGACCGGGGTGTAGTTTGAAAAGAAATCATAAACGTGGTGTTCATATGTGCAGATTATGTTGCTGAACAAGGCTTTCTAGCTTCCACTTTCTGAGTTTAATACACACTTAGAGGTTCTATCTACAGGATTCAGAGAGTGAAAACGTCAGATGTGTTGTTATCCCAGATTCTCTGTGCTCTGTTTACACAGAGTGTGCATGTTAGCGCATGTGAGTCCCCGGCCACTAAATTATAAATCCTGCTTTGGCGGAGGCATGAACCTCCGCACTCTGGCTCTGATTGGCTAGTACCTGTTGTCTACGTTGGGTGGGTTGGTTGGGTTTAGGCATGAGGGAGATTGGTTAGGTTTAGGTCAGGAATATCAGAGTAAGCCAATCAGAGGCCTGGTAGCAGAGAGCGACCCACCCCTCCAGCAGCGTCATTGGGGGGGTAACCTGGGGCTGGTTACCCCCCAGGTTACCTGCTGCTGTGGTTTCCACTGTTAGTACCGTTAGCTGCTAACTCAGAGTCTCTATGTTTAGAGCCGTGTGGAGGCAACAGATACGCTCTGAACCTTCAACAACACTGTGGGTCTTCAAAAATGTTGAATGTGGTAAAAGGACAGACAGCTTAAACCACTAACTGTTGGACTTCTTAAGAAAGGGGAAATGCTTGTAACATCATTCATAATCCAAACTGTATGATGTTTGCCACCATTATCGATGCCAGAAAACACCACTCAGAAGATTGAGGCTTAAATGGCGGCCACACCTGACGGGGCTCTCCATTGACTTGGTATCGTGTGAAGGTTCCTCCTCGTCACTTCTGTCTGCTGGCGAACAACGGAGAAATGCCTGAAAGCTGCTGTGTGGTGTGATACACTCCCAACGGGGCAAAGAACCCACGACTGAGGATACAGGCAATAAAACGTGACGCATCAGCAATATTAGGCTAACTATATTTCTGTATGATGAAAGTTTTTAGCTAGCAACAGGCATCTCCGCCCTGGGGTTGACTATTCTGGCGCCGATTGCTTTCCGCTCCAGTTTGAGTGGTTTTTCACACTATGGGATGTCGTATCATCAGAATTATTTTACACAAAAGGGGAGGAGACTGTAACACAGCTCAACACTGGCAGAGATGTTCTGTCTATATTCTGATATTTATCCAGCAGCAACCTTATTCCTGTTATTTTACAGCGCTGCTGGACCTGCTTATGAACTGCTACTATCCATATAACCAAAACAATATTTACTTTGTTTCATCATAGAATAAGAAAAGCCAATACTAGTATCATAATATTGCTCTGTCTAGCAGCATTTAGTCCAATATAGCTCAGGAAGAACAGGAAGCAGAGCCACAGAGAGCTTTCAGTGGAGAGAAACACATTTGTAATGGTTTCCCATGACTTCAATGCAATGTGTGAGGAACAAAAAAAGAGAAACTTGCGACCGAAGAGCAAACTCACCGTCCCTCTGCGAAGAGCAAACTGGATGGAGTCCAGGTCCGAGACGGGACACCACACCTCAGCGATCAGACACTTCTGGGTGACGTCGATGTTGCACAGGTTGAGCGTGTGGTAGATGGCCTTCATCTTCCTCACCTTGATGAACCACACCCGCATGGTCTTGGAGGCGGCCTGCAGCACTCGCTGACGGTGGTCCTCAGTCTGGTTCAGCACCTACAGCAGCAACGTGGGGAGATTTGTTTGAGACTGCAGATTCTGGTCCAGACAACACAGGATATTTGGCACAAAGACCACTGGTCTGGAAACTATTTTATTTGAATATATTTTATTTGTAATTTTTTATTATTGAACTGAAAGCTATTTCTCTACTTTCCATTTATGTTCCATCTGTGTGTGTTGCGTATTGTCATGTTTTTGTGATATGAACAATTAGGAATGTGCAGGATTTGTGAAGTAAACATGTTGACGAATGGTAGAGTTTGATTGATGTTACTGTGCTGGCTCCAAGACTCAGGTCCTGTTAATAGACAGGAATCAGATCTCCTGAGTAAAAGGCTCTTTAGTAGTGGCGTGTAAAGCATTGTGTTTGATTGGCAGGCTGAGACCAGAGCAGCCCTCTCGAGCAGAACCAGGGCTTCTTTTTCCAGGCTGAATAAGGGCAAACTTTAGGGAAACACAACACTTTGAGGCAGGACAAAAGTCCCTCACAGATAAGAACTAATGCACAAGAAAACAGCCGTCTACACGACGAGGGCTTTTGTGGTTGGATCGGAAGATACATTTTCAAAAGGAAAGCTGAACACAGACATCCTGTTGTGCAACGTTTTTGACCGATTTCTTATTGTTTAGTGAGCAGCGGTATAACAAAGTGTTCAAAGTCCCATTTAAAAGAATTATTAAATAAAAAAAGAACTGCACTGCTGATGATAATGTGTATTAAACTAGAAGCAGGCTTTACTCCAAGGTCACCCAACTCTCACGTTACTTGTTTTTTGTTCACATTTTAAACCTTTTGGCTTATTTCTGTGTGTGATGATCAAGAGACAAGCGTACCATCTGGAGGTCGTCGATGCGGCTGTTGACTCCAGCCAGCATCTCCTTCCTCTCCAGTGGGGTCTCTGGACATGGGTAGAGGGAGGCACGGAACCTGGGAAACATCACCCACAAACAGCGTCAACTACATGGTCATATTTAAACTTAACGATAACCACACAAGCCTAAACCATCTGGTGGAGATAAGATGAGAAAAGACATGTTCCTCTATAACACCCACCCCTCACAGATCTTCTTCACCCTGTTCTTCAGCTGGTCACCTTGGAAGAAGATAATGAACACAGATTTGTGGACTTGGTCTCCCTGTTGAAAAGAAAAGGCGCTTTTAAAAAACGTACACAACTCACCGGGTGTCTGTTTCTAATATAAGTAAAAATATCAATTATGACACTGTATGGCATTTTGTGTGCTTCTTTGTCCTTTGTCTCTACGATTGTATATTATTTGTGCTGACCGTGGCGGGGTCCTCCAGAGGGTCCTCAATCTCTGCCTTCCTCAGGAAGACGTTACCGCGACACACTCTCCACAGCATCCTCTCGAAGGTCGGGATCCTCTCCCTGCCGATCACTCCGGCCACAAAGCTGTGCAGACCAAAACAGACGAGCGCTCAGTGTGGACAAAGAAAACAGGACCACAGTGTGGACAGAGTCAGCCTTTTGAGTGGCACAGAGAGCTGATGCATGAATGGTAATGACAGCTTTAATCAGCATTAATCCTCCTTGGTGAGCAGGCTTGCTAACTAGCTAACTTAGATACTGTAGCTATAGGTCCTTTTCCAAGCAGCCATGTTGACACGCCATTGCAGGGTGAACACAGGTGTAATCAGTAATTAGTTATTGTGTCTACACAGTTATGGTTATCGTCTTCTTACACTCGTATTTTAAGTGTAATTTATTTGCCAGAAAAGAGACAAAATGCACAATAAACAAGTTAAATTAAAATGTTTCTATGGATATAACTTTTGACACCAAAATATGTATTCAAGTGCAACGTGTCTTGTGCAAATCATATGACTATTTGCCAAGACGTCGTCGAGCTTTACCCCAGTCTGAGCGGGGCCCCACGGCCCCCCTCACTGCCCTCCATCAGGGACGATGACTCCTCCAGCAGGTTGGGATCCTCCATCTACAAAGACATTAATAGATACTCCAGATATTTAGTTTCCATCAGTTATCGTGTGTGTGTGTGTGTGTGTGTGTGTGTGCACGTCTGAGAGGGAGAAACAATCAAAACCTCATCAAAGAACTGCTGTGTGCGACGGAGGATGTGCTTGAGCTCCGTCAACTCCAGGAAGTTCTTCTTCAGGGCCTCCTGGTTGGTGTTGATTTCCTTCAGCTCATTCTCCAGCTTCTCAAAGGTGGCCTGTCGGTCACAATCAACAGTGTAAATACAAAATACACACATGTGCACATCGTCACTGTCAAATATGCATCTTGCACATTGTGTATAGACATGTATACATGCACACACGCTGTACACAACCATATGCCTTATGTGTGTCCATACGATGCTCATTTTCTCTGCACTACTTGTATTCTTGTCCAAGATGTACAGAAATACTTGTGTTTCTACTGGAACTGTGTGTCCAGTATGTGCACAAATACTTAGCCAATAGAGCTGATTCTGAGTACATACAACTCACAATTCAGCAAAATCCAACTTGGAATTAAAGGGAGGGTGGGTTGGAGGGGTCCAACAAATAAAGGATTTCCCCCCAGGACACAGATATTCATTTTAGTTTGTTTTCCAGTTAGAAGAAGCGTAATTATTTGGCATAATAAACATACTCATTTGAAACCAAAACACATTCTTTTGCTGAGCCTAACCAACAGGTTTTGCTGCTTAAGTAACCCTAAAAAGATAGTAAACCTACGTCAGAAGTATATTACTAATAAGGCCGTCCCGTAGTCCAAACCTGACGCTAAAAGGGAACTTAGAGCATCATAGTTTAAAGCGTAGAGCCACTGACCAATCACAACTTGGGTGTTTATGGAATATGACAAGTGTATCAATTTATCTCTCAAAAATAATAATCAGATGATGAGTGATGATGATGACAGACGGCAGGCTGATTACCTCTAGGTCGATCATGTCCCTGGGAAAAGGCACCTCTGGATTTTCTCCAGTGTCAACGGTTGGGATAATCGCTTTCTTGATCTCCTTCTCCACAAACCCTGTTCAGCAGGGAGGAGCCACGATTCAATATTGTACCAGTGAAAAAAAGTCCTTTATATATATTTATTCAGATGAAATGAAGAAAAAGTGTCATAGTGTTCTCACTGACAACTCTGTTATTTTGAAATGCGTCACAGGTTTCATCAGAAGGTTAAGCAGGACTGAACCATATGAATCAACACTGCTCCTAATAGACAGCACATAGCAAAACAACTTGATTCATTAATGTACAATATCAATATCAATGTATACCACTGGTCAACACTTCATATTTCCTACTTTATATGTGCAATAATGTGAACCAGTCCGAGTGTATTGCGTTTTATTTTTGTTAGTGTTTTTTAAGGATTACATATTTATTATATCTTTACTGTTTGGTTACTTATTTATTATACTTGTTTTTACAGATGTCTCTTGTTGCACTATCCACTTTGTTGCTATTATACTGCAAATTTCCCAGCGGTGGAACTAAGAAAGGATTACCTCATCTTATCTCATCTTATAGGGACTACGCTGTGCTTTCGGCCTGATTGTTAATTTTCTCATAAACTTACTCAGTTTCCTGTCCATCTCCTCACATCTCCTCACTTCATTCACAAACTTGCGCTGGAACACGTTTACGTCTGGATTCAGCTGCGGGTGAAGAAAGAAAATAGACAATTATGGAAATATAGCCAAAACTCAAACACCACAAGTCTTCTGTAGCTTCTCATGTTTTCATGCTTTCATGGGATTATTATTATTATTATTGCCTTTGGGAGGAGCTCTCCCACCGTCAAAAAGACACATGAATACTCACATCTCTAAACTGGACCATGCCCAGTTCTCCCAGCTCACTGACGCAGCAGTAGGCTGCCTCAGACTGGAGAAAGAGCTGGGCCAGGGTCATCTCCTCGCTCCTGAACAGTTCCCCCATGACGAGAACCACGCTTCACCACAGCTAGAATGAAGAAACACCGCACCTATGTGACAGGGAGAGACGTACAACTATTACATCAATCTTTCTTTTCCCTATTATTGAATATGTGCTAGAACAATATACTGTACTGTTACAACAACTATACTATAATACAGTACAGTATAGTACAGTGGGACAACAGAGCAGTGAGGGTGAGCAGAATAACATCCTGTACACAGTACCTCACCATCGTACTACGCTGCACTACATTGTGTTTGGGCTCGCCAAATGACGTATGAATGACAGCAACTTCACAACGCCTTTCTCGCTCTTGGCACTTCTTTTCAAGCAAAGTTGTCTGTACTGACCAGAACATCTACGTCTGTCTGTTTTAGTTTTTTCCCCTCAGAAACAAGTCACACATTATTTGGTCCCAGCTCATCAAATTTTAGGCTTGATCGTAAAAATAATTGTCTTGATCAATCAATAATGAAAAGGATAGCCCTTTCAATACCTTGACCTCAGAAATTAAACGCTCCAGCATGAGGGGCGGGTCTACAGAATAGTCAGGCAGCTAACAGACAGATAGATACATGTAGTATATGTAATCAGTAAACACATAATTGCAATATTTTACAATAAATGTTGTAGACATTCAATGTGGAGAATCTTGGGTCCGATAATATAAATTACAAATATTTAACATATACAAACCAATATGTTATTACACAGTGGCCTGATTTGAATATACAAACATGACTCATATGCAGGCGACTGTGCAGTATACAAGAAGCTAAATACGGAAATGAATGGCGCTGATTGGACGGGCCTGTATAACGATAGCCTACATACAGGGCTTCTAACCAGCAAGTGGACAGTTACCCTCGTTATATAAAACATTTCTGCTTTTTTAAAGCTAGATAACGCACGCGAGCCGCTGACGTCGCAGCATCCTCTCGCGCCGCTCTGCCCTTCACTGCTCAAGGACGCCATGATGCTGCTGCTGGAGTCCGGCCTCTCAGCGCGAGCATCTGTCACCTCCTCTCACACACTCGGTGCGTCCGCTTTCCGGCAAATGAGGCCCTATTCATGACTTATAACGACACATTCTTATTATATTTATGCTCTTTTTTCCCCCATTTATTAGCTAAGCCCATTACTAGAATATGATTGCGGGGAACTCGTTTCCAGGCTGCAGTGCACCTTTAGGTGACGACTCGATTCATGTGACAAACACATTTAATTGCGTACACATATAGCAACCTAACGTCACTCAAACACACATTTAAATTACGTACACATATAGGAACCTAACGTCACTCAAACACACATTTAAATTACGTACACATATAGGAACCTAACGTCACTCAAAGAAGCAGTTGTCAGTGACACATTACTGACGTTGAAATATCAGCCCACACGAAATATGATTCGTAGAAATATGGTCAATAATTCCCTTACTGACACTGAGTCTAAAACATCGTGTTGGCTTCAAATTGCCTTTGAGACGTTCAACACATCTCTTGACTCACCTGTGCAGGATGCAGCTGCTCAGCTCTATCCGGCCTGTATCTCTGCTGGATGCTGAAGTCCTGCGCGGTGCATCAAAGGGAGATGCGCTATTCCGGAAATAAACCCCCAAATAGACGATTTCAAAATAAAGGCATGGTGTATTTACGTGTACTTATTGAAATTGCCTCCAAAAACGACAACGAAAGCAATGTATTTCAAATAAATTAGATTCAAGTCAGAAGAATTATTGTCGTTTGATAACGAAAATCCCAACCGGAAGTTTTCTTTTTTAATCCGTGAATTTGATTTGGGTGATCCGGGATTAAAGATGTCAACAGCAGCAATGACATGGTCATTTAACAGGAGCATGCATTTAATTCAACGATTAAAAGGTGAAGGTTTCTTCCCTTTTTTCCCTGTGAAAGGTTATTTTTGGGGAGTTTTTCCTGATCCGATGTGAGGTCCTGGGACAGGGATGCCGTATGTGTACAGATTGTAAAGCCCTCTGAGGCACATTTGTAATTTGTGATAGGGGTCCCTGGAAGAGGGACCCCTTCACAGTTACTCTTTCTGGGGTTAATTACTCAATTTAAATGTTGCTTTGTTTTCTCTGAACCACAGGTATAAGTACAGAGGGTGTGATATGATGTGAAGACTGTAAAGCTCTTTGAGGATTTTTTTCTGATTTGTGATAGACTCTCCATCACCACATATCCGACTATATTAGAGGGCCCCCGAATAAGACATATAAATAAAGAGAACAAGTGACATCTATCTATTTTCTGGAGTCCTTTTTCATTTTCTGAACATTCTACTCTCAATGTGCTCATGTGGATCATGTGGTATGATGGAAAGCTCCTGAACAGCTACTAAATTGACCTTGTTGTGGGATTGTTTTCCTGATACTTAATCTTAATTTTCTGTTTGACTGTTAAATTGTATTCATACAAGAACATCAGTCCTGTAAGGCTGCAGGGAGCTGCATCCTTTGTAACTCCCCCCGACTGCAGCGAGATCAAGAAGTCTGAAGGATTATCAAAACACTAGTTTGTAATATTATGAAGAAGGATTTTACAACTCTGGGAAGTTATAATCTTTCATCGCAACAACATCCAGCAGAAATATCAGCATCAGGATTATAAATCATTGTCATTTAAATAGTGCTTTTCTACAACACTCAAAGCCATTTTACAACACATACCCATTCACACACACACACATACACACACACACACACACACACACACACACACACACACACACACACACTTATACATGCTCATTATCAACAGTTAAGGCAGTGGTTCTCAAACTTCATGCCTCACCGCCCCAACAAAATTATAACAAAATGGTCTATGCTGAATTTTTATTGAAATAACAATTTTACTTCTCCATCTGTGCTTTTACAAATAATAGAATAAAGAAAATTGCAATCACTTTCAAATAAACCAGATTGCTACATCAGACAAAAAATGCAAATAAAGTTATATCTGTGCAAAAAATAACTAATATTTGGCAAAGAATATCGAGGCTGCAATTAACCTGTTTTGCACTGAATATATTTTCAAGATAATAACAATAAAGTGCAACCTGTGAAAAACTAAACAAAACAAATTCAAATATTTGGCGATAAAGAGTTTTACTGAGTTTTAAACTGCATATCTTTTCAAAACAACAATAACGAGCAACCTGTGCAAAACAAAACCAAATGATTGCAGATTTGTGTGTCAAGTTGTATTAGTATTAGTGGCTGCAACAAGCCTGCTTTGCACTACAAATCTATTTAAAACGGGGTTGCAGGCTTAATACAGCCTCTCTCATGTCATGCTCAATGTTGCAGATCTGTATTTTTGAGAGGCAACCGCAGAAAAGCCGATCACACGGAGGTAGAATGTGAAGAGTCCCAAGAAGCTTAACCTGTTAACGGCATAACATAAACATTAAGGCATTTGGCCACGTATTTATTATTGACTTAGTTTTGTGTCCGTGTACTTTGTACTTTTGTAATATGTGAAGTTCTCAATAAAGTTCTTGAAATATTTTTTTAAACTCTGCATTTCCCTGCGCCCCACCTGTAAAACCTCCACCCCACAGTTTGAGAACTACTAACTTAAGGGTTTAGGGTCTTGCTCAAGGACACTTTGACACTGAAGGAGCCGGGGATTGAACCAGGACACCCTTCCGATTCCAAGTCGACCGCTTCACCTCCTGCACGGTCGACTAGGAATTGGAAGGGCAGCCCGTAAAAGGCAACACGTAAACAACAGGTAAATGTGTTCACAGAAAGACAATAGAGCAGGAATGTGTATGTCACATGTAACATGTGAATAAGACAGTGTACACAGTGTGTTTGGATATATATTTAACAAACGGTGTAGTATATAATTAACAGGTACACTGGATGTTAAGTGTTCCAGGGTTATTCCAAAGGGATGGTTCCTGACACGATATGACTGATATTAACTGTTCACTGGCGTCATGCTGTTTTTGTGTCTGGTGGTTTTGGCCTACAGTGTTCTGTAGGGGGGACGTCTGAGCGGGTGTGTGATGGGTCTGCAGTGATGTTTCCTGTGTGTTTCCCGACTCTGGAGATGTTATAGTCCTGGATGGAGGGGAGGCTGGCACCGATCATTCTCTCTGCAGTCTTGACTGTCCGTTGGAATCCGTTCCTTAATTGCGGGGTGAAATTGGATCAGCAGCTCCAGAGGCAGGTTGAACTTCCTGAGCTGACTCAGGAAGTTCAACCTCAGTGAAGCCTTTGTTATAATGGATAGAAATATGGTGTTCCCATTAGGAGTAATGTACCAGGAATGTGTGTTTGCATGTATGTGATTGTCCTTGCTGGATGACGTAGTACTGCTACATTGTTCCATAAAGGGCCACGTCTATCTTAACGCAACCTGTCAAACATAAAGCTATGAGAGGGCTGAGACACAACCAAGAAAGTTAAGGTGTGGGCCAGAAAACCAAAAGACACTATAAAGCTCGTCAGAATGAGTGATAACTCTCTGTGTGTTCATCACTAATAGGGACTCTTTTCACATCACACATCATCATTTGACCCATTGTTATTGAAATATTGATCATAGCACCCTTTATCTTATGCCATTAAGAAGTCAGGCTGTAGGGATTCTGTACTACATCAAACTTTGATTATTATGTACTAACTTCTGCCTTATTACACCTCATTTCTTATTACTAACACCTAAAATCCCATGCTACCAAAACCACTCCTCTCAGCGTCCTAATAATAAGGTCTACCAGATGTGGTGGAATAGTCCACAAGTGGCCAAGTGTTGAGTCAGTACTAACAAGATCCTGTAGAAGTTTTCCTCTTGCAAAGAGCCACAGCAGAGTTTCACCCCCTCTCAGTTCCACATGGTGCAGGGTTTAAACCAGGACACTGGCTGGCTGCCAGTGAGCAATCTTACAGGCATGGAACTCCCATAATGTACATAAATTACTGCGGCAGACTTGTTTGAGAAACAGCTTTTATAGCTTTTTGCCTCATTCCGGAGTGCCATGTGGTTTTCATATATGCAGAAGTAGAAGTGTGTGCTTGCTGTGCAGAAGAGAGCAGGGCACGCCACTGAGATGCATTTGGGGTAAAATTCCAAGGTAATGACTGGAAGGTGCTCTTTGGAAAACGGCTTTCCATGGATTCCAAATCAGAAATTGATTCTTTCAAATCTTATTCAAAAGACATTTCTCTCCTGCAGCTGTTGGACCATGAATCTTGGCTTCTAAAGACACTGTGCTCCACAGACACTTCCGGTCTGTGGGGTCATGGTGTGTCGGCCTCTCCCCCCCAAAAAATACAAGGATACAAAATCCAGGCAGGCTAACAAAGGTTCCGAAACAGGCTGGATTGAGGCTAGATCCAAGATGAGAAGGCTGGGTCCAAAATAGGCTCATCTGAACACTGGAATGCTATGGCACAAAGACAATCTGGACGAGAACAAAGCAAGTGAACTAGTAGAGATGTAATGTGGGAATGAGAACCAGGTGAGTGGGGTTGAGCAGGTGAGCTGATTCAGTTGGCAGAAGACTGGAAGGACAGAGAGGCTGGGTCTGAAAAGAACAAACGACAAGACCGAAAGAAAGAAAGAACGAATACCTAAATCATTACATGTTGTGCGGATGGATGAAAGCAGATTGGGTTGCATTTGTATTTATATTTTCTGTTGCTAACGTTTACAAAGCAGGCCGTATTTAGCATTATGAAAATTCTTAAGCAAGGGAGCTCGTTGGCTACAAGATCTCATGAGAGTGTGTTCCTGAGACGGTCTGGCACATTTCCATTTGTCTGTTATAAAAATACCATTGCAGTGTCAGAATGTTCAGAAGATATGTAGCGTGCAAAAGAAATGGGTGCCAATATTGACTTTTGTGACTATCGACACTTTCACTTCTCAAGTACAGGAAGCGGACTCTCAGCGATCTGGCTCCTTTCTCACCTTTATGTCAGTGTAATGGATGTCTTTACCATCTTTATGTGTGTATTTACATTTTAATGTTGAGGTTACTTGTATTCATGTGCTATTTACATTAAATTCCCTTCCCTTGCAGTATTAAATCACTTGAATAGCCCTTGAAATCTACCTTTGTATTGGTCTTGCCTTTGTCTCAGCCCCTTTAGAGCGGGTCTGGACTTGAACTTAATCTTAAACAAGGTCTTGGTCTCAACCCCAAGAGGACCAGGGCAATTAGGTGAAAGTTATGTTTTTATTGCTTTGACACAAATAAACCAGACTGATGAATCAGCACCATTATCAATATGTAGAATGATTTTAGATTGTGTTTTAAGGTTATTAAAATGTTCAGGAAGACTGAACTGATGTCATGGATGAAACTGTACCCATGAAAGGAATTTGTGAACATATTTATGATGTTATATAATCTTATAGAGTATTTTTTTTGACAACAAAGCCAGAGCTAGAGGTGGCCTGTAAGTTCTTTGCTGACATTGGGTACAGCAGTTGGACAAAATAACTTTAACTTGAGGTACTAGCTTTCTTTATCAATGAAAGGCGTTGTCATGGAAATTACGCCAGGACTACTGGCCCAACACCATGCGCTGATGAAAGCAATCAGATAAACAGAAACTCAGAAACTCTGGGAAAAGCAGTAGGAGTTCACTTCGAGCAGCAAAGTACCCACATACAGACATCTTTGTGCTTGCTAAAAGTGAATATCATTCAGCAACACTTGCATCATCTTGTTGCTCCTTTAGGGCCCTTTTAAATTCCTGGTGTCTTTCATCCATTATGAATCAATAAACGGAGCATTCTCTGCATAGACGGGGGAAAGGAGTGGAAACAGGAACAGATCCTGTCTGACATTCCTCCCTCTGCTGTGCCTGAGCTTGTATACAAGCAGATCGGTGCTGCTCCGAGATGACTATTCCAACCATGCTGATGGGACATGGCTAAACCGAAGGGGTGTGTTACTGAATCATCGCGGGGCTGGGCTTATAAACTGGAGGTGGGGTCTCCCTGATGTGTGTGTGTGTGTTATGTGTGTGTTTAGGGAGGAGATGGGGAGGAGTTTGAAGAGACGGGGAGAGTCCTATGGAAAATAAGGGGGGTGGAGAGGAAAAACCCTGCCAGCTGTAGCTTGACTGGAGGGTTTCTCCACTTGGTGTGGCATTCACATCCCAAAGCTCATGCGGTAACATCCAGCATCGCTTGACTTCCCCTGCACACTGGCCTGACTCCAGGGATTTCAAGTAGACAGGGCGGACAGACAGAGAGAGAGAGAGAGCATATATGCTGGAGAGAGCTAAGTTAATTTTGAAATAGGAGGGGAAAAGAAAAGAGGTCCAGAGAAGAGAAGAAAGGGAGAAGCAGGTGAGAAAGTAAAGTGTTGAAGACAAGTTGATTAGCTGACTGTACACAACAAATCCATTGATATGGCAACCATGGAAGCATTGGAATCCACAAGCACCCAGCTGGAGCCTCACACCCTCACTGAGATCTCAGACGATGAGGTCAACCTGCCGCCCTCGGACGACGAAGACGATGCCTTCACCGCAGCCAAGAAAGAGCTGTCCACCATGGGCACGGAGGGCGACGCCGCCGAAGACGAGGACGAGGCGGAAAAGCCGGACCAGCAGGTGAATGGGGTCATGGTGCTGACTTTGCTTGACAAGATCATCGGGGCGGTGGACCAGATCCAGCAGACCCAGAGCGGGCTGGAGGCCCGGCAGCAGGACATGGAGCGTTCGGTGAACAGCATTCAGGGCGAGCTCACCAAACTGTCCAAGAGCCACAGCACCACGTCCAACAGCGTCAACAAGATGATGGAGAAGGTGCGCAAGGTGAGCGTCAACGTCAAGACAGTGCGGGCCACCCTGGAGAAGCAAGGAGGCCAGATCAAGAAGCTGGAGAACAACGAGGCGGAGCTGCTCAAGAGACGCAACTTTAAAGTCATGATCTACCAGGTAGGAGAGAGCATGTGTGTATGAATACACTTATAAATGTGTAGTTATGACTGTTATGACTGTTCAAGGTGTGAGGCTGTGTATGTAAATGATACAGCACCTTATTGGTTTAGGGATGGGTGTGGCCCACCGGGGAACCAAACAAAAGTTTAGGCTCATACATGTGGGTGAAAGTCACTGCCTGGTCACTTTCCAAAAACACCTTGGGGAAAATGGTGGTGGTGGTTGTTTAACACATGGTTTAATACAAGCGAGCAGCAAGAAGTGTTTGTTTCTCAATTTGCTGAGGGGCCAGAGGATTTCAGGGAGTGGTTAAAGGTCACCTCAAAGCATAGCTGGCAAGAGCTTAATTGGCAGGTTGTACTAAATCTCCGCCCTGAATCCACATGGCACTTTTATTAAATAAAGTATTTCCAACGACAATGAATATTTATCCAATAGAAAGTTACTCTTTACTTCTCACTTTGGGAAACAAGAATATTGAATGCATTTAGTTTAGTTAACCGAAACCCCAACCCTAACCTGAAGTGTTTTTGTCCTTTCAACCTGACCTGACCTGACCTCCTGCTTGTGATCAGTATCCAGGGCATAAATTACATGCCTTCAAAAGGTAGATGTGCATGCGTTGACACACATCCACTCTAATGGAAACATCTCCAGATACATTACTCACACTTATTTATTGGAAAACGGCTTCCAGACATTTTCCAGTTTGGGACCTGCTCCATTTTCCGAGTTGAAAGTAGTAAGTAAATGCAAATAACATCAAGCATGATCCCTTTGTGGCTCTGTGATCGACGTACACACATTCTAAATTCTTGTTCAGTCTGCCTTTAACCTACAGGCACCATTCATTATGTTCTCAAACAACATCAGTGGCCGTGGGTCGGTGGCTGAAAACCCCTCAGATGTTGTTCTGCACCAGCCCTGCCCCACCCCAAATCTGGTTCAGTGCTCAGTATCCACTAGATACTTTCCTTAGCACACTATATATAGGACTAAAGAAATACAAGCCAATAATGCTGGCTGCCCAAATCCAACAGAATCCATTTGTAATGAAATTATACTCTTTCCCTTTTTTTCAAACAAAGATGGAACACCACAAGCACGCTCAATGGGCCGATGTTTTATTTGAAGAGACAACGTTTTTTATTTGAGAGGGAGCTGAGGGGAGCCCTGTTTCTTTTTTTAGCCTGTGAGGCTGCTGTGTGATGTGTAATAGCTTGCAGCTTTTCGCACAGTGGCACGAGAACATTCAGAGTTTCCACCCTTGACTCAGACATCAGGGCTTGGACCTCTCTCTCTCTCTCTCTCTCACTTTCCAGCAGCAAATGAGAGCTCCATCTTAAGCATGCCACGTGGTCTGACCGCCAACACTCATGAGTTAACGCTATTCTAACATGCTTGTACAGTATACAGTATGTTGGTTTCCCTGTCCTGGCATACCAGCACCTAATGATGTGCAGATGAGCAGGTCACAGCTCTCAGCAAGAACATCCTAATCTCCATCATCACCTGGGTAGGAATCAGATGACTGAACTGTTTCTCAATCTGATAATAAATCAACATTTTAATTGGTATCTAATAAAGTCTCAAAGCCGAGGAGTGCAAGTTTCCAGAATCTACTAGAAACACCACACGGTGGGATTTATGCTTGAGTTAGCCAACTGCTTGGGCCCTGTGGCAAGACAAACTCCCCCCGAAATGCCAATCTCTGGCTCCCACTCTAACACAAAGCACCAGTTCAGGTTATGGTTGCCAGCGATGACATAATGTCACATTCATCTTCATTAAAAAAAGCACAATGTGTTGTTCGGTTTTCAATTCTCGGTGCTCTGTGTTGTTCTTCGAGGGCAGACTCTTTGAAGATCAGCGATAGACGGAGAAAGACGCCCCCCCAACTGTAACACTGTTTATTTGGCTACTTGTACAGTGTGTCAACATAGAAATACTTGGCCTTTGAAAGGATTTATCAGGGCTCTTGACAATCACATCAGGGCCACTCACAACAAGAATGTGAACACTGTGGAAGTGCACATACATCAACAGTTGTAGTAGCAAGAGTAAGAACTCCAGGAAAAGACAAGGGGGGGAGGGGGGAGGGGGGGGGGGGGGGGCTATATGTTGAGCTAATGTTGGTTACGCTAGCTGTCAAACAGATGCAGTGGATTGAAAAGAAGCGCAGTAATAGTGGTTATAGTAAAGAGTAGATTCTAGCTTCAAAAAAGGTTTTATTGAACGAAAGAGACAGAGCGGGTCTTCATCTGGCAAGCGGCCAACACGGCAATGAGCACGGATAGAGAAGTTCAAGTAGAAGCACAAGTACTGTGCTGTGTGCTTACATGGAAACTATTCCCATTCTCATATGTGTTATTGCTATGGTGCAAAACCATTATATACAGTATACGTCAACACTGAAACAATTAAATATGTGATGTCATCAGGTATACAGTGTGGAGCTGCTCCATAGTCAATGCATTGGGAGAGATGTTGGAGATGAAACTGAGAGCACCAGTTCTAACTATAAGCTGCATTTTTTGTTTCACAGCTGACAACACTACAGTAGAATAATGCTCTTGATGTTCTTCTGGGGGCACCGACAGAACAAGGATTAGTCCAAGGTTACATGGTTTTAATTTAACTGGTAATATTAAAGAATGCACAAGAATGAAATTGAATATATTTTGACTCCTATGGCTAGGATCTATTCATTTACAGTGCTGACATTCCAATACGATGTCAGCATCAACTTTCCCTTGTAGGTAATACTCCTATTTACTGGGGCTTCATGAGCTAGTATGAGTCTATTTGCAGGTTTAGTCACACACACTGATTTCTAATCTTTTCCGGACATTTATCCAACATGCTTTTCTCCCTTTCCAGTTTGTGCCAGGTGGGGAAACTGTCTGTGCCCTGAGCAAAAGCTGCACTCTGGAGCTCTGAAAACACCCTGTTACTGAGCTGTGTTTACCGTTACATAGGGTCAGCTCACACAGGGAGGACGCAGCGCCAGCGCTTTGTAGTCCAGAACAGGGTGTTTAATCTCTGCTTTATTAGCGGCTGTTGAACCCCCGCCTCCCCTCCACCCCTCGAGCGTGTGGTCCCATCAAGGCTTGGACAGGATTTATGACTTTGTTCATCTTGTTGTTTTTAAAAAAAAAAAGCTAATGTCACCAACCTCAGACACGATAAATATATATATATATATATATATACTGTATATGTATATGCATTTAAAACACGCTTTATAAAAGCTTCCTGGTTGTCTGTAGGAAGACCGGGTGACTTGTCACGCATGCATTGATATGTTTCTCCCTGGTGACAATTCACTTTTTCCATGGTGGGAATGTTTGGCATCAGATGAGTCGGATTACATTACATTTCATTGTGGCACAACTCATCACGATCGGTCAAAGGCTATTGTCAATAACGCAAATCAAAACCACCTGTGGTTAATGCCAACATTGCAAACAATATCCCACAATGCCACTGGCATGCTGGACTAGCTCATGCTACTGTATGATGTGTGAAATCAGCGGATTTGTCAGCACAACTGTTGGAAGTGACTCCCTGTTAGCATGAGCAGCTGTCCTCCTCCTGGGAGTGTGCGTGTGTGTGTGAGTGTGTGTGTGTGTGTGTCTTTAGCTTATTTAAGCCTGATCATCCAGTAAGCCTCATAGTTGCCTCATTATGTGCATCTCCGCTGCCAGAGGACAGAGCTTACTACACTTACTGGGGATCCAACCTGGAATGTGACGACTCTACCACAGTGTGTGCATGTGAGAGAGCACGAGAGCGATGGAAATACTCGTTGATCAAAGCTGCACTACTACAGGAACAATGGATTAAAGCATCAAACAGAGTGCAACGCTGTGAATGTCTTTAAAGAGAGACATTGTACATCCTCTCTGTGATGGCTTTTTAAAGCTCTGTGTATGAATGTATGTGTGTTACAGTCTATGGTATAAACACTAACCCTGCTGCCCTATTAATGCCTAAATAAAGTTATTTTGATTGTTGCTGGAGCAGCTACAATGTTAGCATAGCGTAGCACAAATTCACCACAAAACAAACATTGTAAAAGTAGTTTGCTCATTCTCTTGGTGACAGACCTATAGCTTCAAGTAATGCTCTGTTAACAGGTAGTGGTCACGTCACATAGTTCTGTGAGAACAGACTGAATAAACCTTTTATTCAAGGTCCAGGTGTTTTTTTCCATCTCTTGGTCTTCATTGGCAGATGGAGTTTGCTTAGTTGTCATGGAGATAATTAAAATGTCTATGTGTGAAAAAAGTCAAAGCATGAATTCAGACCTTTTTACGGCATCATCTTGATATTTGTATTCGTTTATTGCATACACCTAATCTGTTTATTTGTCTTAGTGGGCTTTAAGCATACTTTAATGCCCCAGGTATGTGCAGGCTGTTTGCTTTGTTCCCCCTGACCCTCAATGTGTGCGTGCAGACCGTTGGCTGAGAGCAATACCCACTGTGTAGTGAGAATGTGTGACCGATTGACCCGAGGGCCTTCCTCCATCACTTTAAGAATGGAGGAATAATATATGTGGGCCAGCGAGAGCAAAAGATAAACTAGAGGAAGAGATGTACAGGGAGTGGATGGGTGTGCTGCGATGAAGAGCAGGGACCATATTTAGACAGCTGATTCATAGCACAGGCATCCCCGGCTCTCCACGCTAACGATCTCCTGCCTCCTGCCTCCTGCCTCCTCCCCCCCCGGTAACCGCCCTGTTCCTCCCTCTCTCTTGCTCCTCCACGCACCAGAATAATACAGTCCACATCGTGTCCTCCTAACCCCACCCCGCCCTACACACCCTGTCCTACTCCCTCACCACTCCTTCGTATTCCTCTCTCTCTCCTCGTACTGCATTCTTTGGAATCCAAGTTGTTTTACTCCGTCCTCTTGATTACACAGTTTATCTAACTGAGAGCTGAAATAAAATACATGTTTGTGATACATTTAAAATCTGAAATATGATGGGTCCAATCAGCAAAACCATAGCGAGGAAGTATCACTATGTTCTTTGAAGGAGTGTTTCAGTAATTTTGATAATTAGCGATGGCCTAAGGAAGTTTTGTTTCTCCAGGAGCTCTTATTGTTGATCTAGGTAAATAGCTCCCATTTGGGCGCTGCACTTGTATTTACTGCTACTCTTTAATAAGTATAAACCAGCAATTCTAGACACATTTCAGAGCAAAATCTACTTATTTCAATCACATTAAATCAGTAGATCCACTCAAAGAGGCCAAGTGTTGAGGGCATCAACATATGATGGTGCGTTACTTTACTGCTGACTGCAGTAAAGTAACGCACCCAGGGAACTAGTGTTGGTGTCCTGCATGAAACCAAAAGTCAAGTTACTTTAAGTCACTTAACGTACTTAACGATGACTACTTTTTTACTAGCTCTAACTCTATTTTCGCTCAGCAAAGTGCCTAAAATACAAATATAAATCTGTCTTTGTACCACAGCTTCATTCTTTATTTTACTTCTCCTGACATTCAAAAGGAATCGGAATCGTGGACATCAATGAACATCTTATAAACAATCTGTCCGAATATGCTCATCTTTCTTTCTCTTTTATGCCATACTTTCAATCGACACCACCCAAAACACATGTTGCCTCCACACTCACTACATTTCAATCAATAGCCCCGTGCCAAACTGCCTTCTAATGCCACGGTGATCATAGCTTCGTCCAAATGATTTACAAATGTGCTGTTCTGAACCCTCTGTTCTGTTGCCCTCAAAGGAACCAGATCTGCAACGCTGTAAGTTCACATTTCACCAAGCAGCCTGGGAGCAGTAAGAGTCCCAGTCAGGAATCGCATGTAAATTAATCAAGAGTGAACCCATTCTTCTCACACCGGTCGTTCCAGGTCCATATATGGACATGTGAGGCAAAAATGTTCCCAGCTCAGCTTACAGGCAAGCTTGTAACATTGTTTCAGCTGAGAGCAGTGCTTTTTGGTGGAGTGCTTTTGGCTTGGGGTCAGTACTGTAGGTAGGGGAGGTGTGAATGTCAGGCAAGATGTCCTGCCCATCTGACGAGAGCTTGTTGACAGAATGGGGAGGAAGGGAAAGAGCGAGGGAGGATAAAGGAGACAGAGAGGGATGTTGCAGAGGGCTTATGGAGACGGAGAAAGAGAAGGGGAGAGAGAGCCATCTAAAAATAGAAACTATCACATACTTGTTTGATTGTGAGAAGGAAAGGGCCTTTAGGAGAGTGTGTTCCTGTTTGGTTTTGAAGATCCGAGGCCGAGGCCTGGACAAGTGGTGCTGACATTCACCAGCCACAACATCTGCTTGTTTGTGAAACCATGACGTTCAGACATTTGTCATCCGGTTTT
The DNA here is from genome assembly GCF_009769545.1 of Cyclopterus lumpus. Lineage (NCBI taxonomy): Eukaryota > Metazoa > Chordata > Actinopteri > Perciformes > Cyclopteridae > Cyclopterus > Cyclopterus lumpus. The sequence continues at coordinate 1,880,765 of NC_046984.1, read as the reverse complement.
TGAGACTTGGGTGGGTTATGCTCGGCGAAGCTAACGTAGAGCCTCCAGCCTGCAGCTACAAGAGCTCCCCAGACTGCATGTCTCCAGGGTCTTTTACTTTTTCAAACTTATAGTCCTCAGCCTCAACTATGCTGACTCGAGTGACATCACTTGTGGACTTGTGTCACACCTGCCTCTGGAGATACTTTTTTCACATATGCTAGTACTCCCAAATGTCTGTAAACACACTTTAATGGCCTACAATCGGTGAGGTACAGTAGCTCTTCAAGTGCATGTGTCTCAAGCTGCAGTTCCTCTCACTGGATGTTGGCTCTAAGGAAACTGATAGGGCATGTTTGCTAGACAGGCAGGTTCACTAGCCTAACATGTTTAGCTGTAGTGGTCGCTGCTTCTGATTGTTATTTTGCGACGATTATGTTTTTTGTACTCCATCTCCCTGGATCCCAGCTGCTCTTCTGACAACGAAGAAACACTCTCCAGTTCTGATAGAGCTGATCACATTACAGCATCTACGCTAACCTCTACCGGAGCCGTCACCGTTGTTGCGTTAAATGAACAGTAGGCTCTCCTTGTTGTGTCACACACACACCTAAACCACGCCCCCTAGCTGCCCGCAGATCCTGATTGGTTGGACAGTAACTTTCCTGAGCACTTCGGAACGCTTGAAAAACGAGGCGAAGGCCGTGAGTGTGTTTATGTGTGTGAAGATGAGTGTATCTGTAAACATTTGAATAGCAATTAAATAAAGACCTCCAATTAGAATTGGAGAGGTGAAAATATGTTGTCCCCTGTGTGGTTTTTACTATATAGCTAATTTATCAATGTATTGATGGGGAAATCATTTATCATGAAAGACCACGAGTGATGCACCATGGACAAAAGGAACATTTCACATTTAGTACAGTACTGCATCTCTATAAGAGACATCCACAGAGGGGTCCACAGAATGTAGCAGGCCATTCTGGTTATGCATGGGAGCTTTGAACAGTTTGAATCTTTTGTTCTGCCATCTCTCAGGCTGATTCCCCTGCACAGTCTAGCCCACTACCAGACACTCCAAGGTTTAAAACACTTCTTCTGTACAAAACACCATCATCATTGTTCACTTGACAACTCTACTTTTTTATTACATTTCAAAGTAGGAGCTTTCCACATGAGTCAGACGACAATGACTCACAGTCCAAAGCTGTGGTATTAGAACACATTAGTTTGTTTCCTCATGTGATTCACTCCGTCATATGATTCCAGCTCTGAATCCTCACAGAGGAACAGAGGTACGTTTGTGAGAAGTCACCAAATACCTCTAGATTTATAATGATTTGAATGTTAGGATGACTTCCTCAAACTTTAGTGTCTACATTATTTCTAAAGTTTACAGCGTATCACGTGTCTGTGTGTCTGAGCTATGACTCTCAACAGGCTCATTTAATTAAATGTGCTTTTGTTTAAAAGACGTCACCTCAGAGAGGGCTAACATCTTTAATATATAGCAATCTACCCATTATTATTATTCATTATGTTATGATCTCAAAATCACGACTGACATGACAAATAATCTCACGGAAATACGTGGAATGACCACAACCTCTTAACATTGCATCACGCATTGTAACACTTATGCCACATTAAGATATGATGATATCCAAAATCTAAGATGATATGTAGTCTCATATCATGATATCAATATAATATTAATATATTGCAGAGTCCTATACCTTCAAGTAATGCTCTGTTAACAGGTAGTGGTCACGTCACATAGTTCTGTGAGAACAGACTGAATAAACCTTTTATTCAAGGTCCAGGTGTTTTTTTCCATCTCTTGGTCTTCATTGGCAGATGGAGTTTGCTTAGTTGTCATGGAGATAATTAAAATGTCTATGTGTGAAAAAAGTTTTTTAGGCAGGTCAAAGCTCTGAAAGGACATTTGAAAGTAAACCTTGAAGTCTTTTTATCTTTTAAATTGATTGACATCACAAGTGTAATTTGTGGGACAATTCAGACGGGATCAAAAATATATTCGTCTTTCACTGTTGCCTACTGAAAATAAGGTCCCATGGGGGACACCAGAGGGGGCGGGACTTCCCACAGCTATAACTTTACTGTCCAGGTGCACTCTCACCACTCTCAACGCCTTGTTGTTTTCAGAGCAGAAGCTCTCCCTGCATGCCTGCTCAGCATCAAACAGACAGTTAGAGACTTGCTGGTGGACTTATGGGGCATGTAGCAGCTAAATAGCCAGATAGCTCCCTCAGGAGTTGGTGGAGACCAAAATCAGAGCTAACAGAGAGATAATATTGTACTTAGCTTCATCATGTGGATACAAACACCCCTGCTGACAAGTTCCCCATATTAACTTTAAAAGTTGAAGGTTGTGTTCACAACGTTTGCCCCCAAGTGGCAAAAACATCTGCAAATGTATTTTGGTGAATGGAAGTGCAATACAAAATCCCTGTGACCCTTAGCCCTACATCCCTGTTCGCTCCAAGAGGAGAGAAGGACAGGAGCAAACAGCAGAGGAAGGAACCACTTCTTCTGCAGCTCCATAAATCTCTCCATAAATACAGACCTCCTCCATTGTTATTGGAAAGAGTAACAGGGTGTCCATGGGAACGACAACAGTCATCCCTCGCTGTCCAATTCCCTGCAAGTCAAGCATGGGGACCTGTGCATAGACCCAGAGAGGGCCAAAGAGGGCCAGAGAGGAGGGGGGCTGCTAAGCTTCAGCTGCTCGTCTTCATCAAATCTTTGTAGTAGAAACGTTAGGGTGTGCAAGTCAAGTTTCAGATTTCTATATAGTAAGCTCATCTTGCGTGAAGTTGTCTTTGGATATGGCGTTGGAACCGTACAATGTATCGGGATGATATCACTCAAGAAAAGGAATTGTTAATGATGGGGTTCTGTGTTTACCCTCTACTGAGAATTGTGTGTGTATGGCTGCATTTGCATGTGTGTGTGTGTGTGTGTGTGTGTGTGTGTGTGTGTGTGCTCCTACATGAAAGTACATGATCAGAATACCGCAAACCAAAGTATGTCGTAAAAGCATCTTCCAGTGATAGTCGACAATGGCAAGCTGTGTCTTGCAGTGAGAGCTGAAAGGAGTGAGAATGAGCTGCCTCACACACACGCGTCAGCAGCCTTGGAAACACTTCAAGAAATCCTTATTTGTGTGTGCATCCTTACAAAGCTCCTCTGTTGAAGTAGAAAAGAGGTTCATGCAAACTGTTGTGGCCCCTGAATACACAAAGAACTAGAGACCTTCTTGCGACGGGATCGCACCAGTTGCGACGCCACATCGGACCAGGGGTCCCTTTTCTACTTCCCACCCCACCTTACTGCTAGCGCCCTTGCTCAGTCCTAGAGGTCTTCACCGGTCCACCGGAACCCGAGGGGCCGAGATCCCCCGTGGGAATTGTTCAAGTTCGGATCCATGGTTTTTGTGGTCAATCGGCCCAAATCTGTTTAACATTATGTGTCCAGGAGGTGAAAGGTCAGAGAGCAGAGGTCAGACTTGGCAAGCTCAAACCACAGAAATTAGCAATGCTAACTCTAGCAATCGGGGCAACGAGCAATCGTAGTTCAAAAGGGCAAAGAGTCAATGTTATCTTCATTATGCTAGAGACAACTGCAACGCTAATACCGCTAATAATAGTGGACTTTCAAGTTGAAATGCTGAGACAGAAAACCTGGATGTATTTTACTTTCTAGCCAAGCATGATGGCTTATACAGGCCCAGGGGAGAAGGCTACTAACGTTACATTACCTAAGACACAAATACACAGAAAATATACGAATAGCAAATGCAATGAAATGGACACACGCTGTTGTGGCCGGTTAACAACATGTGATGCCTTTAAGCACTGTCGGAAATATTGTCGTCCCATGTTGGCCACAAAATGTAACCCATCTGGGCAGCAGAAGAGAGGATGGAAGTGATTGAAGTGATTTAAAGGAATACGTCACCATTTCAGGACATGCGCTTATTTGCTTTCCTTTTGAGAGGAAATGTTCAGATGCATATTAATCTCATCTCTGCATGTTACTGTACAGAGTCTGGACATGGTTAGCCTAGCTTAGCATGAAGCCTGGGTGCAAGGGGAAACATCTAGCCGGGCTCTGTCCGAAGTTAAAACAAATAAAACTACTGAATGATACATCTCATTTATTTAATTCACGCTTTATTATTATTATTTTTATTGAGCATTTCATGCCTTCAGTAGAGAGACGAAGAATCAGGGATGTTCCGATTCCTGGTTAAACCCCAGAAGCAACTTCTGGAAGAACAACAGTTAATGCACGTGTTCTAATTGGAGAGCATTAGAGGTGTATGGTAATGAAATATTGGTGAAAATCAACGAGCTGATTTTATTACTTTAAAAATGACTTTATTACCTAAAAATGTAATGCATACTTACATTTTAAATAAATTAAGTACAGTAACAAAGTCAAAGGGCTTTCATTTAAATACAATATGGTAACCATTAAGCTAACCCTATTGTGATCATTTGTGGTTATAATAATTTAAACCAATATAAGATGGATTGTCTGATAGAGCTTACAGGGAGACCTTGGAAGCAAAATGAACTGCCTCCTCTTTATTAGCCTGAGTGGAGCCACAGTAAATAAAAAGGTGGCTAAACTGGATAGCGTTGTTGTCATTAATAAGCTGTACGGTCGTGATCAAGGACCCCGGCTACGTGCATATTATTTCCCTCCCCATTGGGGATGAATGTATTGCTAAAGAAAAAGAAAATCCATAACTTTAAAGCAAAAGAGTGATGGGCGAAGGCAGAGCTCACCCTGCACAGGTCGCCAGACTATCACAGGTCCGACCAATAGGGACAGACTGAGAGCAGTATCCTCATGCAACCTCAGCTGCGTTTGGACTGTGGGAGGACGCTACAGAACCTGGTGAGAACCCACGCTGACACGGGCAGAACATGCAAACTCCACACAGAAGAGCCGTGTCCAGTTGGGGAATCGAACCCCTGTGGCGGTGGGGTTCTGCAGCTGACACACAGGAGCAATCTGCCCACCCAGCCTCGTTTTCTGCTATTGGTCACGGACTCTAAAAACATTGTCTGGCACAGGATATATTTTGGTTTCTCTGTGTTTGGTTGCCATGGAGCTGTGACGCTGATCTGTCTCATTCCTCAGTGATCTGAGAATCTGAGCCTACTCTCCTACCCACCAACTGCGAGAAGGGGAAGTGAAAAGGAGGCAAAAAGAAAAGAAAGGTTGCTGCTGTGCTCCAGTGCAACAACAGGCCTGGTGACTCATCCCTCTCTCTCTCTCTTTCTCTCTCTATCTCTCTCTCTCTCTCTTCAGGGACCTGTGGCATGCCATCACTTTATATAGCAATCTTTATCTCTCTCTCTCTCTCTCTCTCTCTCTCTCTCTGGTTAAAGGAGACAAGTGGAAAACAGAGGAAAAGTAGAGGGAGTTCTCTCCCCAGGGTTTTATGCTGTGTGTCTTTCCCATGGCACTCACATGGGAAATGTAGTGAGAAACACACTCACAGAGCAACGTATGCCTCCACATCTAGCCCCAAAGGAGCCAGTCTGACAGGTTGACCAGTAGGAGACTGATGCGGCACAAATGGATCACCATAAGCAGATGAATAGTATAATCACATTTGTCTTTCTTTTTCTTTATTTATCAAGCAGATTGCCATCTAATCTGACATGATACATGTTTATTACATAAATATATAATAAGTGAAAACAGACCGTGTTACCATTCACAGAAGTTTTGTGAATGTTTCAGAAGACAGCACAGCTGTTTTGAGGGGCGGCTTCGACCTCAGGTGGGAGTTTCTTTGCGGTCTCATTCGCGAGCAGCTGTGACTGTTTCTCGCCAAGTTCCGGTGCTGCAGAAATGATGTTCTTTTCCGGTCATGATTTCAGTGTGCAGCACCGGCCTCAGCAGGCAGGTTACACAGAATGTCAGCGAACTGAGATTAGTTTACGGATGACATCTCACTTAAAGCTACGCTACTTTGTTCACATGTGGCTGCAGCCTGAATTGGTCTCTACTGACTTGTGAAACATCATTCAAATTCAAGATTCACAATTCTAAACTCTAAACTCTAAATTCTAAATTCTAAATTCTAAATTTCTAAATTTCTAAATTATAAATGTCTAAATGTCTAAATGTCTAAATTCTAAATTTCTAAATTTCTAAATTCTAAATTCTAAAGTCTAAATTCTAAATTCTAAATTTCTAAATTCTAAATTCTAGATGTTTATTGTCATGATTGTACAATCCTGTGAAAGGCTTTTGCTTTGATGCTCCATAAAAGCAAGAAATATAGATTGTCAATATACAAAGACATAATAATACAATAAATATAATAACATCCAAGAGAATACAAAGCAAAAACATACTGCTAGTCATTACCCAAGTACTGTGCCAATTCAAAGTCCACATTTTATCTAACATTTTATCCGCCCATTTTTATGGATATCACAGGATCCCTTTGGGGGACTTGCAGTCAGGTAACACAAGGTTTGAGATATTCTCTCTGCAAGAAATGGTTGTCATGAGAACAGGCGTATGTAGGACTGACTGCAGAGTTGGCTGACTTAATGAATGTGTGCTATTTTAACACCATGTCAGTTGTTTTGTTGCAAAAGTAAAACACAAAGTGAATAAACATTCATTTCCACTAGTGGGTCCATTCCATGTGCTCTCAGTCAGGTGGACGGATGATAAAAATGTCTTTCCAGCAAGTAACTTTAACTAATTAAAACCACATCCCCCACAAACCCTTGTGCTCCATGCAGCTTGGATGTTACTTCACAGGCCTGCTCCTAAACTGGTCTGGTTCAGTTCGGCCAGGTGTCTAGTCCGTTCTTCTTCATCTTTAATCTTTTGTCATGTTTGCCTTGATTTGACAGAGGACAGTGTAGAAATAAGGAGAAAGAGGAAAAAGGGGTGTGACCTGCAACAAAAGAACAAGACCAGAAGTGTTCCCGGGATGTAGCGGTTATCTTGTGTTGTGTGTAGTCTGTTGTTTTTAAACGGCTTTACAGTGTGCTATTTATAGAAAATGTCTTTAATCTCAGATTTGGAAGTGTACCAGCACATTTAGAGGATTATTTTTTCTTTTTTTCTTTTAGTTTGCATGCTTGGTGGAGCTTGATCCCGGGCTCAAGGGCTGTGAGCTAAGTGAGTAGAGGGTCAAAGTTCATTAGTGACCTTGACAGTAGCAATTGAGAAACCAATCTCACCACGAGGTCCCTTCAGTGGAGCTCTCGCTCGATATCACGCCCCGCAATCTGCGTGATCCCGATGACGTGTGCAATTTCACGACTACTCGGAAAAACCCCATCGGCTGACGAACATCATGTGGACCGCTGCTAAAGTGGCCTTGTGGTGAGCTTGTTCTCTCTAGTCGGTTGGTATTTGTATTTAAAGCCCAAGAAAAATAAAAGCAGTGTCCTCATTTGCTTCTTCGACGGCCCCGGTTCCTCTTTGCATCAGCAGTTGTGTCATGAGGATTTCTTGTTTTCCTGGATTTACTGGAAAAAACCTCTGTGTGTGTGTGTGTAGGAGTGTGTACTGTACCTGTATGAGCGACACACACGCACACACACAAACACACACACACACACACACACACACATACTTACCCTTTCACAGCATTGGGAGGAGGAGGGGGTTCTTGAAAAAAAAGAGACAGAGAGGGGTGTGTTGCAGAGGGATTCCTCTCTCTGGCTCTACATCAGGCTGATGAGTGGTTGCAGTGTGGGCTGAAAGTGGAAAGCTTCCATGGCGAGCTGTGTGTCCCCAGACACACGCACACAATCACACACACAGAGGCACACACACACAGGCACAGGCACATACAAAGACCTTCGTTACACAAACTCACATCATAACTATTCGAGCATATCAACACACACACACACACATATTTACACATAGTTAACACACACACACACACACACACACACACACACACACACACCACAGTCTCTTTACTTTCATCTGGAAACATTATAGTTCCAGTCATGCTCACCACAGTTACCATGGAGACACAAGTACAACTCAATGTTTTTGTCTGCCAGGGAGGCCATATAATTGAAAGATGTTGGTCCCGGGATTCTTTTTTTATTTGCAGACTTGAATACCAGTGATAAAAAAGCTCAGAATTAGCTGAAAAACATATTTTCAGCCCGAGGCCGGAAGTGTATAAACACACTTGGCACACACTTTGCTGAGGTAACTGCTCTGGTATTGTTGTCGCTGCCATGGTTTCTCTGTACTGGTTGATAGTCCCAGTGACTCACCGCTGGCTCCACCCAGAAAATCCAAATATGCCCACATGAAACTTCTTTGAATATTAGACTTTCAGGAAGCACAGACAGGAAAACGGGGGAGAGTGATAAAGGTATAGGAAATTACAAAAAAAATTAAAAAAGATTAACATCAGGATACCAGGGTGGCAGTCCTGTTTATACAAAGGGAACATTATCAGAAGAAATGTGTGGCCCAGAATGGACAAACCAAACCAATCCCAAACTTCACCACTAGATGTGACTAAATCCTACACACTGGCCCTTTAAGACCCGACCAATGTGGGGACACATTTAAGTTCCTTCGGCATGTGAAGGCAACTGCAGGACACTTCTTTGGAATCAAGAATGAACTGATGTGAACTTCATGGATGTGAACTGCAACTTGACTGGTTGGTGGAGGCATACAACCACGACGTTGTAATTGTTGTCTTTTTTGTATTACTGATTTCTGTATGGCAATAATGAAACCAAAAGTAATTTGTGTTCTGTAATCGATCCGTGAACATCAAGTCTGCATTCCTTTTTGTCCGGCGTTACAATAACGCAAAGCGCAGATTAATTACAAGTCTGCAAAGCATAACTTCCTAAGAATAACACAACTGCAGACGTATTGGTCACTTTGATGGTCGACACAACTGAAGCAAGTTCCATATCATACAGAAGTGAAAGGAAACCAATTGAGTCACATTTGAACCACAAACAGTCAAAAAAGGCATCTTATGTCTTTTCCAAAGCACTTTTCCTTGACCGGGATGGAAAACTACACAAGGGAAAGGGTGTGAAAGAGAATTCATGAGGAAAAGAGAGAGAATCCAACGTTTGTAAGCAGCTTTATTAATAACACATATAATGTTGAGTTCAATGACACACTCACTGCTCAATTCAATGAAGGACTCATGTACAAAATTACCTCAAACCTCCCAGGAAGGATGTTTTCACTGTATCCACAATGTACAATGAAACAGGTGACGGCGGACGATACTGACAACCGGTTTCTCTTCTGTAAAGGAGATAAGAAAGACACATTGAAGCACCTTTACTTTGCATATAGGGAATTGACCTGCTCTTATCAAGACTGCCACTTCCAGGTCATCATACCCAGTTCCCTCGTCAGCAAAAAAAACCTGCTGGTCAGAGTGAAGAACTGAAGGGTGCTCAGTCAACGCCTGTTCTGCACCATGAAAGAGAAACACTGCGTTGTGCTGACAACACAGAGCATCAGCCAGCTGATCTCAGCAACTGACACACACACACACACACACACACACACACATCCGATTTGAGATGTGATTGGCTCCCTTACCTCTTCAGTTTAAAATGGCCATGCCTATATAGCTAGACATCCCTATATACATCACACATCATATGGGTATAGTCACAGGGTCCAGGATACAGCCATCCTGGTTTTGAAATGCATGCAGCAATCTGTTCCTCAGTGACTGAGAGGAAAGGAAGAAAGGGAAAAATAAAGAAAGAAGAGTGAATATCAACAATGTAATAATGTGGCTTGTGGGTGTGTATGTGTGTGTGTGTGTGTGTGTGTATTTAGTGGCGGGAGAGTGGAATACACATAAGCACATTGACAATACACACACACACACACACTGAAAACAGGCAGGTCACAGAAATCCAGTGCATTGTAAACGCACGCACGCACACGCACATACACACACACACACACACACACACACACACACACACGAATAAATCAACATGAAGGCAAGAGATAAAGAGCAAGGAGTACAGCCCCAAATTGTGACTACTCCCATCGCTCAAGGTCTCTCTGTATCTCTCTCTCTCTCACTCACACACAATATGCAGTTGACACCAGATCTGCAGATCTCGACACACACACACACACACAAACTTTGGTTCAATTTGTTTAGCAACTTCCCTCGTGACTGTCATTTTGTAAGTCAATTGCAAAACAGATATGGAAATGATCTCCTTGACACACACAACCACACTGTAACTCACAGAACCATCACATTCCTCATTCGTCTACTTTCCGTGGCTCTGAGTGAACCTTCCTGTCTTTTGTGCGGCAGCCTCATGGAGAACAATGCCCCATTAAATTAGGAGGGTCAGGAAGTCAACACACTAAGGTGAATGCCTGAACTTCCCCATATACTCTTTCCATGCACTTTGACACACACACACACACACACACACACACACACAGACACACACGTAGACAGCACATAATTCCCTGTTGAAGCCTTCTTATGGAAACACATTAGCCGGTGACCTCCCACACTCTGAACTGACGGACTGGGCTTTCCCGAGCTCACACTGTTCCGTCCACAAAATGGCTTTTGTGCGCGCCATGGACCACAACAATATTGTTCTACGAGCCCCCATCCCTCCCTCAGTAGTGCTAGTACAGGCCTGACAGTAACAACCTGTTCTCACCCCGACATACTGGGTCAGTTCCCCTCAGTGTCTGATAACGATGCTCCTCCGATGTAAAGCCCATCTGCATCATCACGAGACGCTCTTGTCATTTTACTCATGCTGGTTGTTAGTCCCGTGACTGGATGTTAAGGGAGTTAGCTATGACATTTACTTATCACCTTACTGATACACACTTTTTATTTCGGACAACTATGCATATTAAAGGAACAGTGTGTAACATTTAGGGGGGATTGAATTGCAGCATTGGAAAATTATTCATAGCTATGTTTGAGATATACCACTGAGATATTAATGACTTTATATAGTGACTTTCTTGTCGTAAAGAAATAATATAAGTTATAATCCTGTTCTGAATTTATTTGCTTAGGTTTTTTGGAACAACTCTTTAGTTATGGAGAAAAGCAGAGCATTAAGGCTTTCGTAGTTCTCCAGCACGCTTCGAAGGGGAGGGGTGAGCAGAGGGCTATTTAGTTGGTTGCAATCTGCTACCTCACCACTAGATGCCACTAAATCTTACATACTGGGCTTTAAAGTAAAATATATCATACTCGCTGATGCTTATTAAATTAGCAATGTTTCGGTTTCCATTTCAGACGTTCACATCGTTGAACCATTCCTTTAATGTCTGACGGGAAACTCTATTCTCCTTTGGAGCCGTGACATGAAAACGCTACACGCAAACATTCCACCCTAATATTCTGCTTCAACAACAGCAATTGTGACAAACTGTGAGGCCATGTCAGAGACTTGGACCACACGTTGCTGAAGCGCTTGACAACACCCACGGTATTGTCCTTGAGAGCGTAGCATGGAATGAGCTTCGGCTCAGGTATTTTCCAGCAGCCCCGCCTGTCCACGCAGCTGTTCAGGAAAGCCAAGATTCCTCATCCAAGGTCAAGTTTACCCAAGATACTGCAGCACAATACCTTCATAAAACCACCATCACACTGCAACAGAACACAATGGACAGGACCCCCCCACCCCCCCAGCTCATATACCTCATTGATGCTATCATCTTCCTGCTGAGCAGATGGTTTTCCAAGACTCAGAAGCATCATCCCACTTGTGCTATTACTCCATCTGCAGAGAAGTATCTTCCCCCCCCCCCCCCCCCCCCCCCCGCCCCCCCGTTGTCCTTTGTTCTGCCTCTGCTGTGTTCCTGTTTTGAACACAGAGGCGGTGTAGAGGGAAAGGAAAACATAATACGTATAACAAGTATGGGCCATGATGGAGACATTCAGGAGCCCAACTGCACAAGGATTTGCTGTGATGGAAAGAGGAAGACCCCCCCCCCCCCCCCCACACACACACACACACATCCCCCTTCCCCCTCCTTCCATTCGTAAATTAACAAGCATTGTATTTACGAGGTGAATGAGGCACACGATAGAAAGGGGGGAAAAAAGACTCCCTCATCAACAGGACAAGGAAAATCGAATGTTAATGGGAGATGGAGAGGTCAGGAAGCAGGGAGCAGGGAGCAGGTTGCAGGGAGCAGGGAGCAGGTTGCAGGGAGCTGGGAGCTGGGAGCTGGGAGCAGGGAGCAGGTTGCAGGGAGCAGGGAGCAGGTTGCAGGGAGCTGGGAGCTGGGAGCTGGGAGCAGGGAGCAGGGAGCAGGAAACAGGTTGCAGTGAGCTGGGAGCTGGGAGCTGGCAGCAGGGAGCAGGGAGCAGGGAGCAGGGAGCAGGGAGCAGGGAGCAGGGGTTTGGTGAGGGGAGAAGGAGGAGACGAGCACAAAGTGGTGCTGTGCAGGAATGTTTCATCAGGGTGGGACAGAGTCAGGTGGTCATGCTTGTGTGTTGAGGATGGTGTTCTGTATGGGAGGACCTTTATGTAACAAGACGAAACACCAACCAATGCCAAACCAGTGGAACCTGAAGGTTGCAGGGTTCATTACACCCATAACTCTGTTCCAAGAGCCTTGCATGTAGCAGGGAGACTTTGTCCTGAGGGGGTGGAACGGGTCATTGTGGTCAAGAATTCATATGCAACGATAAAATAAAATGATGCGGTGACTGGCCAGCATTGCAATTTTGTTTCAGGTCATTCTTTTAACCTAACATCATGTTGGACAATTTCTTGTTGTTATTCGCCCCCCCCAACGTAATTTTTATTTATTTTGAGTTATTTTAACAATTTTCATGAACAATTTCATTCACATCTCATCAAAGGTTGTTATTTATACTTTGAAAAAAAAAATGCAATATTTACTCTGCTAAAATAGATTGTGAACACAAAGTTCAGGACGTGCACTTAACTTGACAGTTCGACTTGTTGGTCTCGACTTGACTTGTGTTGATCTCGACCTGACTCGTGTTGGTCTCGACTTGACTCGTGTTGGTCTCGACTTGACTCGTGTTGGTCTCGACTTGACTCTTGTTGATCTCGACTTGACTCTTGTTGATCTCGACTTGACTCTTGTTGATCTTGACTTGACTCTTGTTGATCTTGACTTGACTCTTGTTGGTCTCGACTTGACTCTTGTTAGTCTCGACTTGACTTGTGTTGATCTCGACTTGACTTGTGTTGATCTCGACTTGACTCGTGTTGGTCTCGACTTGACTCTTGTTAGTCTCGACTTGACTTGTGTTGATCTCGACTTGACTTGTGTTGATCTCGACCTGACTCGTGTTGGTCTCGACTTGACTCGTGTTGGTCTCGACTTGACTCGTGTTGGTCTCGACTTGACTCGTGTTGGTCTCGACTTGACTCTTGTTGATCTCGACTTGACTCTTGTTGATCTCGACTTGACTCTTGTTGATCTTGACTTGACTCTTGTTGATCTCGACTTGACTCGTGTTGGTCTCGACTTGACTCGTGTTGGTCTCGACTTGACTCGTGTTGGTCTCGACTTGACTCTTGTTAGTCTCGACTTGACTCGTGTTGATCTCGACTTGACTTGTGTTGATCTCGACTTGACTCGTGTTGGTCTCGACTTGACTCTTGTTAGTCTCGACTTGACTTGTGTTGATCTCGACTTGACTTGTGTTGATCTCGACTTGACTCGTGTTGGTCTCGACTTGACTCTTGTTGGTCTCGACTTGACTCGTGTTGATCTCGACTTGACTCTTGTTGATCTCGACTTGACTCGTGTTGATCTCGACTTGACTCTTGTTAGTCTCGACTTGACTCGTGTTGGTCTCGACTTGACTTGTGTTGGTCTCGACTTGACTCGTGTTCGTCTCGACTTGGCTCGTGTTGGTCTCGACTTGACTCGTGTTGGTCTCGACTTGACTTGTGTTGTTCTCGACTTGACTCTTGTTGGTGTTGGTCTCGACTTGACTCGTGACTTACTTCTCTTGATTGGAAAGTGACACAGGACTTAGAACAATTGAGCCTTTCATCTGACTATCCATAGCTGTATTACACAATGTACTTAAAGCCACAGGGCAGGCGTATGCAAACACACTCAACATTCCTCCAATATTTGGGTTACTCGGTTAGTTTCCTCAAATACAGGAGAAATAAACTAGATATTCCACTGTCGCTGTTGTCCCGTCTCCCCCCTGCTGTAGTAGGCCGTGTCTCTGTTATCAGGTAATAAAACAGGCTTTGTCGGTGAATACCAGATTTGGGAGAATTGAAGCTTACCTTCAGAGTGAAACACGACTGGACCATAAAACTTAAATTATCACTGATCCATACGGGAACATCCAGGAGCTCTCTCCTCCCCTCTGCATCCAGCCACTGTGTGTGTGTGTGTGTGTGTGTGTGTGTGTGTGTGTGTGTGTGTGTGTGTGCAGACCCAGACCACCATGCACATTTTACCAATGTGTGTGCAGACTTGCACTTAAGGTGCTTTTGTTGCGCAACTCTTCTACACATTGCTCCCAGAAAGTCCCCCTAACATATTTCCATTTCCATGTTTCCATTCCTTTGTTGCATTTTTCTTTGTCACGTCTCCCTCTGGTTTGACATACAGTACATGAGTGAACCCTGGAGTCTTGTTACAGATTCCACTTGGTCTTGGCCACACATGCCTTTATCGTGTAGACTGGTGCGTCATTCTCGCCACAGTTATCCTGTGTGTACCTGTGGATATAGAAAGAGAATGGAAAGAAATGCATGAATAGTCATACATGCATGTATACATTCAAATTTCATCAACTTAACACACAACATGAGAATTAAAGGAACAGTGCGTAACATTTTGGGGGAGTAATTGGCAGAAACATAATCACCTGAAACTAACAGTGCATTAACATTCATTGTGTTTTCTTCTCCACAGGATGAAGTGAAGGTTCCCTCAAAACTCAACATCTCTAAATCCATGAAGGTTTCGGAGTCTGTGTCGGGAAGCAGAGGGGGCAGCCTGCTCGAGCTCAAGGAAACTGTGGAAGAGGAGGAGGGAGGAGAAGGAGAGAAGGCAGACAGGCCCCACATAGACCTCTCATCGGATGAGGAGGGGGTGGAGATCGAGGAAACCATTGAGGAGTCCCGAGCAGAGCGCATCAAGCGCAGCAGTCTGCAGCGTGTGCAAACCCTGAAGACAGTCTTTTCAAAGGAGAAGATAGACAAGACCAGAGCAAAGACCAAAGAGAAACTGGAAAAGACCAAACAAAAGACCAAGGACAACCTGGAGAAGACAAAGCAGAAGACAAAGGACAACCTGGAGAAAACCAGGCAGAAAACCAAGGATAACTTGGAGAAGACAAGACAGAAGACCAAGGATAACCTTGAGAAGACGCGTCACAACATTGAGATGAAGATGGGCAAGCTTGGAACACAAATGAGTGTCAATCCTGAGCGCAAGCAGAAGATGCAGACGTCCCGTGACAAGGTGAAGAAGGCCTTCACGCCAGACCATGTCGTTTATGCCCGGTCCCAGACTGCAGTGTACAAGGTGCCCCCCTTCACCTTCCACGTCAAGAAGATCCGCGAGGGCATGACCGAGGTGGTCCAAGGCACCGAGATGGTGGAGGTGTCCCAAGACCTGGATCCTTTCGGGGGAGTGGATGGGGAGACCGAGGAGGGCGCGGTGGAAGTTGAGATGGAGATGATGAATGGAGGCGGGGATGAGGACGAGGCTGATGAGGAGGAAGAGGAGGACAACGAAGATGCTCTGCAGGAGAATGAAGACAAAGATAGAGACAGCGACTAGATAAAGAGTCAGGAATTTGCCAAGATCCCAACATAAATCCTGAAGTTCTTTTGTAAAAGGAAAAAAAGGAATTCATTGGGGGAAATGGGAAGATTGCTTGAGAATAATTACAGTTGATAACTTGGGTCTAACTCTTTTTATATATATATATAATTTCGGTCATTATTCCTATTAGTTACTATAACTTTGTACTAACAAGTTATTGCTGAGATCTGGGAAAACAGCATCATTGAGTGTGACGGTCAGACAAGTGGTTAACAAGCCAACACGCTGTCCACATTATCTACACCACTTTCTTTGAAGGTAAAATGTAAAGGGCGCACCCAGAACCTGTCAGTAACAATCCTTCTGCATACAGGCACAGTATTGTAGGTCACATAAGTTTGGCAAACCTATGGGTTCGTTCCCATCCTGTCTGATCGTCAATAGCACCGCGTGCTATAGGTAAAGCTGCCGCATGTTTACCCAGAACGGACGAACACAACACTGGCTCTAGCAATGGTAGTAGCAGCCATTTCTACGGCTTAGACAGTCTAGTTTCAATGAAAGATCATCTTTCCAGCGGTGAAATACTTTAAGTATTTTTACGTTACCGCCACAGCTCTCCGACACGTTTGATAAAGGAGGAGTTAGTGGTCAGGATGCAATCTGCAACCTGACCACTAGATGCCACTAAATCCCACAAACTGCTCTTTTAAGTGCCCAAAACATGACCAGAGGGCAAAGCCAGGGTGAGGTAGTGTTCCAGCTTATGCAAACGGTACAGCATGCCAACAGAACCTGACCATCGGTTACGATATTCCCAGATCTCAGCAGTTACTTTGGTCAAGACAATGTCATTATTACCAATAACAATGATGACCAAAACTATATATATATATATATATATATATATATATATATATATTCTTTTTTAAAAGATCTAAGTGCAAATATGATTTAGCAACTATTTGACTACAGGTTGTGTTCCTAAAATAAATCAGAAAGGTCTTCATGAAAATCTTCCCATATTTGCGAAAGCACTTTTAGGGTTGTTTAGAACACATTTGTGCTTGGATGGTGAAGATGATGATGAAATGTAAAAAAGAAGAAGAAAAAAAGAAGCAAATGGGAAGAGGAAACCCAACGTTGCTAATGGCGGGGTCAAAGGAGGTGGAGCAATTGCAGAACTGTCAAGATCAAGAAATTATTAGGAAGGGACAACATCATTCCCATTGTAAGCCAATTGTCAGTATTTTATTTTTTATATACAAAACCCTAATCACTCACAACTAGTGGGATGAACACATGGGAATGAATCATCTCCTTTCTAATGAATGCCAGTAGCATTTGTTGAACAAAAGAAAAGATCTCATGGACTGTTGAGAAGATTCCCAAGGGCCAAATTATTCATAAACACATCCGTGCTTAAAATGCTGACATTTTTTTGTATTGGAAACCACATACGCATACATATTCCTTCCACCCTGTTTGTTGTTTAGCTGTTTAAATACTGAAGTGTTATATAACTCTGCTTAACTGATTATTTAGAGATTCTGTTGTCATTTCTATCTTTATGATGAGCTAACAGTTACATATTTGTGTTTGACTTGTATGTGAACACATTTTACACTTGGCTGAATGTAGCTTAGTAGTTGTAGTTTTAGCACACCTTGTTGCATGCAATGCTGTTACGCAACATTTTACTGCCAAAGAATAACCAGTGCCCATGAAAATGAAGGTCTGCAGAACACAAGGCAGATAGGTCTAGTGCGTTTCACTCACCGAAGGTATTCACTTTAATTATTCTCTTGTTACGACGTGCTACTTATCATTCTAAGATGTGTTTCATAAATAAACTGAGATAAGGACAAATACTTTCGGCTAGTGTTGGAGCTAGTTTGGATTCTTATCAACACAGTGTACTCTCGGTCTGGCTCTTCACAGGACTAGTTTTCAAAATCCTGCGGCCCGACACTGACCCCTAGTGTCCTGTCCTTCCACTATAATTCCCTTTGCTCCAGATTCAAGGTGCATTTCTCCAGAGTTCTCTTAACAAATGACCATTTCACAGAGATATTGCCACACAGGGTCCCTCTGTTGTCCACACTTACTTCTTTGCAATAAGGCTTTTATAAATGTGTTCTATATATTCTCCACTAATGGTGGTTTTCCATGAATGCCTATCAAGAAATAATTAGAGAATTAATGAATTAACTAACACATTACACATATATTCCAGATACATTTCCACCCACCTATGCACTAATCCTGGTCAGGGTAGCGGGGACACACACAAAATGCATCTGTGAATCCAAAGTAAGAGAAAGTATAGAGTTTTAAATAATTGTTGCCAAAGTTTACCACATTGCCACAGTATTTGTGCGATCAAAGTTTAGTTCCTAGCTCAGAAACATCACAGTGTATTTGCTTTTTTTGTATATAATGTGAATCACTGCCAATGCAGATCATAATGCATTTTGATTATATTTACCAGAGAGAACCTTTTGCCTTATGCTGCTTTTATCTTCTGCATTTAGAACAGCTTCTTGGGCCAAATCATTGTGATGTTTGCACACAATGATATGTAAGCAGAGATAAACTATTCTAGCCTTTTGATACAATGTAGGAGAGAATGTGTTCAGCGGTTGAATGCTAAGACCTTCATAGTGGATCAACAAAGCCATGTCTGTCAGAGCAGTGACAACATTCAGGTGTGCTGAGGCCGATATGTCAATGGAACATATGTAGTTCACACTTCACTGTTCCCTTGCTTTTGTGTTGTTGGTAACTGATTCCTGTATGTTTCATTGCTTAACCACTAATGATTGAATTAATAAATGCTATTTGGTTCACAATCTCTGTGTTTTTGTTGAATTTTAGCAGAAAAGTGAAGGACTAGACACAAAAATACATTTTGATGACAACACTAGTTTACGGTACATCTCTAAGATCTAATGTGATATGCTGTTTGACATGATGCTAAAGTCAACAAGCTCAATGTCACCAGATACACATAGAGACATTGTCACAATGTTGCAGAGGTAGAACGTGAAAAGGCAAAAAGTTGAAGAATCCACAAAGTTTTGATTTTTTTTGCTCCCACAAAAGTATTTATTTCTACAAGGACCACATTATATACAGAGCTATTCCATAATGATATCATTATGAAACAGGTTTTCCAGTCTTATACATAATTGGTTACAACCCAAAGCAATTGTGTATTCATATTCAAAAGACACAGGTCACAACAATAATGTATGTGCTACTGCTGTCTTGGCCAGAACACTTGGCCAGGACACTCTTGTAAAGGCTTTTCCTGGTTAAATGCTTTTTAAATAAAATCAATTTAAAAAATAAATGGATTGCAAAGCAATACATCATATAATCGGCAGAGTCAGATGAAACCCAAAGTTAAAAGAAACCCATTTACATTTGTACATTAAAAAAAAGAACAGTAATATTCATAATTCAGAAAAGGATATGATGATGTCACTCCTTACTCTTCCCATTCAACATGTTGCCTCCTTTCATTCTGACTCATCCTCACAGAGGTGGGGCTGTTGGCGGAAATAGCTATCTGAAAGTGAGCATGAATCTGACCGGAAATGGCGGGTGTCTGTACCTAAATGAAAGATGTGAAAATTATTATCATAATTATTGGGCGAAAACACCAACAGATCCTCTTCAGCAGACTTCATTGAGGTATCCTATTATAAACAAGGTACGTAAGAACAAACATGCCAATTAATCATCGGCTAATAAACCGATAATAACATATTGGTTTAATAAGATCTTTATTTTGAAATTCTAAATCGGAAGCTGTCTTTGACTTTCGTTCGTGACGCGATGCTGGTCAACAACAGCTGCTTTGCCAGAAACCAAGTGGCTGTAAGTAACGTTAGTCGGCGATGTGACGTGCACGTCAACCAGCCCGTGTGAGGTTTAAAAGTTGTGTCCACCGCTCGTCCATGGTGTTGCTGTGAGCAGTGCTGCCGCGTCTGAAGAGGTGAGCTCGAGGGGTTACGAACTGCTAACTTGCTCGTGGCGCACTAACGTAAAGTTTAGCTCGAGCGCTGCAACGTGCAAGTTACTTCATCGGGGAGCTTTCCCACTGCGCGAGCTCGAAGACTAGCCCTCCCTCCCTCGCTAGCTTGCTAGCTTGCTAGCTCGCGCTGTGTTGTCCACCGAGGTGACAAACGTGACGTGAATGCAACACATTCCCGCACAGCATGTAAACATCTGTTTAGCGACACTCGGAGGTCGCCATTTGCAAGTTAGCTGCGTTTAATGGTTGCCAAAGGAGCAAACCTCAACTTGCGGTAATGTTAGCAAGCTAAGCTACCTCCTAAATTTTTTGAGAGCAAGCTTTCCGATGCGTTCTGCCCTCTAGTGTAGATAACATCAACAAGTACACACAGTACCGTGTAATACATGCCCTTCTTTCGGCTAAATGACAGGCGTCGTCAAAAAACACGTTTTTATTCATCATTTGCGGAGTAAAAGTTAATTTGACACATCACCAATAAATTCCTTATGTAATCTTACTGCATCTTAGAGAACACTTCTACATTGAAGTCTTGACAGTTGCCAACACGTGAGAGACGGCGGGTGCGGATCATCCCCTGACCGCGGCGGGCGAGTGGCCGCGTTCGGATCCCGTAGAGAAGCTGCCGAGCTGAGCGGCACCACGGTGTCGATCCGTCGGCAGCTGAGCTACGCCTCCCCTCGACCTGTTGCCAACCAGGGAGGGGCCACACATCCTGGGAAAACCTCCAGGCTGTGGAGGGAAAGTGTGCATGTGTTGTTGTCACTGCAGGCCAGCAGCCATAAATCTGTTTTGGGATGGTTATTGAGCAACCATGTCTTTTTAAAATGTTATGTCTTTTATTGACACATTGACAACACCTTTTTAAACCTTATTTAAAATCAGATATTTAGAAGGTAGACACCATATTTTTAGCATGAAGTTATTCCTAGGTAGGACACTTCTTATTTTTTAAATAAAACACATGATGACAGTTTTTAGAGGGTTGAAATTTAAACTGCATCTCAGTGTCTTTGCTTATAACTGAACAATTAGTGAATCTGAATAATTGCCCATATAGATCGGAAAGGACCATAATGATATTTACAACATTCAGAATGAATAACATAAACCGAGCAGTAGGTAGGGTTACTTTCAAAGTGTAAGATAACTCCATTACGGTTCTTCTTTTAAGATGGCAATTACTGCAGACCACGCGAGAACCAACTATCATTTGCCACTTTTCTTGGAAAAAAAAGAAAAGATTTCTGCTGTTTTGCAAATAAAAACAAAATCTTGAGCTTTATATTCTGACAACATAGCCACAATCTCCCAGGCACTAACCTATGAAACAAGACTGCACCTCTGGACCTCCCATAAGGGAGGTCTTGAATTGTCCTGTTGTGTTTCTAGTGTAGACTGCAAAGGACTTTCCGGGATACCGTGGAGCCTCAAGTTCCATCTGCGCTGCTGTCTTTCTGCCTCTTTGGTTTTCATTCCTACCTCCGACAGCCTCTGTGCGTTATTTTCAAACGTGGGTTTCACAGATCTAACGTCAGTTTTCGGAGTTTCGATCTCCACAAACGTGGATAAAGCCTCGATGCCTAAAGCGTTGTTGCTGATCATGCTCTCCAAATGATCCACTTGATCGTTGATCATGGCAGCAATGAGGTTTTGATGTGTGATATGCAAAATATGTAATACACTTATTTTAGACTTGTTGAGGGATACAAACTGAAAGCTCTAACAACAATGAATCTTTGCGTCTTCACTGGCCACCATCTTGCTTGCCGTGTAGCCAGGTTCTACTTAGTGTTTTTTTTTTTTTTTTATGTAATTAGGTTATGTCCACCTATAATGTTAGAATTTGTCCCATATATATATATATATATATATATATATATATATATATATATATATAATTTATAACAATCAGCTATATTATTATTTATTTTTTAGATATCACATCATGGCTACTTAATACATAAATAATTGAAATGTCAAATGAAAAGCATAATTCATGTCATGGTGTCACAGTCGTGCCATGAGGTGAACGAATCATACCAGCTGCTCCCTTTTCCGCCCACAAACTTACAAAAGACAGTAAAAGGTCAAGGCACCTCACAATTTAGTTTTTGACTTCTTTTTTTTTTTTTACAGAGAGACACAAAGGCGTTATAAAGGGATCGCTTTTGTTCAGTTTAAAAGGCTGACATCAGAGGTATTTTTTCTGAGATTGTTTCCACCAGAAGTTGTGGTCAATTGATTTTCTTATTCACATAATTTCACAAGAATCAAGCAGGCTGCTCTTACTCAAGATGAGCCTCAGCCATGTAGCATTTAGGGATAATAAAACACAAAATGCAGGTTCATATTTTTACGAGAAATATTAGTTTGTCAAGTGCAACATTTGATTTAATTGATTTATTGTGTTAAATAAAATTAATTCTTAAGTCTTTGTATGCAGGTAATCACTGAACGCATACAATAAACAACTATACAGTATATATACTCATAGTACCTCTACTGATAAGAAGCAGATAAACAACATGGATACAAGTTTAGCTTTTAATAGAATCCTATTATTGTTATTGCTATTATTTAACATGATTTTAATTATTCATATTTTAGGAATTGGGGCTGCACGGTGGTGTAGTGGCTAGCACTGTCGCCTCACAGCAAGAGGGCCGCGGGTTCGATTCCCGGTCGGAGCGGTCCTTCTGCGTGGAGTTTGCATGTTCTCCCCGTGGCAGCGTGGGTTCTCTCCGGGCTCTCCGGCTTCCTCCCACAGTCCAAAGACATGCTGCAGGTTAATTGATCTCTAAATGTCCCATAGGTGTGAATGTGAGAGTGAATGGTTGTATGTCCCTACATGTGCCCTCGATGGACTGGCAGCCTGTCCAGGGTGTCCCCTGCCTTCGCCCTATGTCAGCTGGGATAGGCTCCAGCGCCCCGCGACCCTAATGAGGATAAGCGGTATTGAAAATGGATGGATGGATATTTTAGGAATTATATAACTGCTAAACAAATATTTGTTATGTTATCCTTATCAAACGACTGTTAAACTGATCAAGTATTTTTTACAGTGCATTTACCACAGATGATATTGAATAAACAAGATCATTGCAATGAAGCAACAATATGGTCTTCAATGGTAATATGTGTCCTATATGTCATAGGTGTAACTGTGCAGTTGTGTTGTTAGAGATAAACTAGGGCAATAGTTTACACAAGTAACTTTTTTAAATATATATTTTAAATATTTACACCATATAACTTTTTTTATATCACTCAGCTGCTGCAATGTGCCAACAATGAAAACAATGTGAAAAACAAACATAGCCAACTTAAAGAAAAAGAAAAGTATTTCGGATATTTCTTTTATTATTGTAGCTGGTTGTACATTCATCCTTTTGTAAGAAGTGTATTTGTGTGCTTTTGTTCAAAACGGGAGGAATCATAACCTGCTTGGTGGACATAGCATAATTATATAAAAGGAATGATTTATATGATGCTGTATAATGGAACGTGATTGTTCAATAACTACCTGAAAACTCTCTGCTGGCCTATCGAGACAACAAACTACGCACACTTCTCTGCTCTGGGTTTCTTCAGCTCGGCAATTTCTCATCAGATGCTGAACGAGTCCCGCTCACTTCCTCCTTCCGCCCCTTCCTCACCTCCGTCCTGACCCCCTGTCTGACCCCTGTCTGACCCTTGTCTGACATCTGCCAGACATTTGCCTAGTGCAAGGAGAGGGACCCCGGCCTTGTTGGAGACTGTTGCTATCACTGAGGTGGACCAATGCGCTTCTCCGTTTGCAAAGCTAATTACTGCATTTGAGTTAATGGACAGATAACGGTAACTTAGTACGAAATGTGTTCAGTTTCTTGCATTTATTTAGCTGTTGCGCCTCCCAAAGTGATTAATGGGAACACATTCCTTCACAACGACTCCGGGGAGGAAGCAGAGTTAATAAGGTGCAATGGAGAGATGTAAATTCATCCATAAGGAGAGAGAGAAGAGGAGATAGGTGCTCAGTGTATCCTAAAACATCCCCCAGCAGCCTATAAGCCTATAGCAGCATATCAAGGGGCTGGACCAGGGCAAACCTGATTCAGCCCTAACTAAGCACTATTAAAGAGGAAAGTCTTAAGTCTATTCATGAATGAGGTGACTGTGTCTGCCTCCTGGACTGAAAGTGGAAGCTGGTTCCATAAAAGAGGAGCTTGATAACTGAAGGCTCTTGCTCCCATCCTACTTTTTAGGACTCTAGGAACCAGTAGCCCCGCATTTAGTGAGCGCAGCTCTCTAGTGGGGCAATATGGTACTACAAGCTCCTTAAGATATGATGGTGCATCACCAATCAAGGCTTTGTAGGTGAGGAGAAGAATTTTAAATGTGATTCTTGATTTTACAGGGAGCCAGTACAGAGCAGCTAATACAGGAGTAATGTGATCTCTTTTCTTAGTTTTTGTGAGTACACAAGCTGCAGCATTCTGGATCAACTGGAGGGACTTAAGAGACTTATTAGAGCAGCCTGATAATAAGGAGTTGCAGTAATCTAGTCTGGAAGTAACAAATGCGTGAACCAGCTTTATGTGCCTGATTTTTTAAATGTTACGTAGATGAAATAATGCAATCCTTGAGATTTGCTTAACGTGGGAGTTAAAGGACAAGTCCCGGTCAAAGATAACGCCTAGATTCTTTACAGTGGTGTTGGATGCCAGGGCAATGCCATCTACAGAAACCACATCACCAGATAATTGATCTCTGAGGTGTTCAGGGCCCAGTAAAATAACTTCAGTTTTGTCTGAGTTTAACATCAGGAAGTTGCAAGTCATCCATGTTTTTATGTCTTTAAGACATTCTTGAATTTTAGCGAGCTGGTTGGTCTCCTCTGGTTTGATCGATAGATATAATTGAGTATCATCTGCATAGCAATGAAAGTTTATGGAGTGTTTCCTGATAATGTTGCCCAAATGAAGCATATATAAGGTAAATAAAATTGGTTCAAGCACAGAACCTTGTGGAACTCCGTGATTAACGTTGAACCCTTCCTTCATCCTTTCTCCTGCCATCTGCCTGCCTCCACAGGAGCACCATGGCAATGTGGATCCAGGCCCAGCAGCTGCAGGGCGAGGCACTGCACCAGATGCAGGCGCTGTACGGCCAGCACTTCCCCATCGAGGTGCGACACTACCTGGCCCAGTGGATTGAATGCCAGCTCTGGTATGCCAACGACTTCGATCTGTAGTTGTATCCAATATTAATCCCTTTGGAGAGAAGCTACACATGGCTGTATTTCTTTCTAATATACATTCCTTCAAGGAACAGGTCATCAGGTGATAAGGTTTCAGGTTATAACTTCGGCAATACACCTAGGATTAACACTGTTAATATATGTACGTTATAATTCAAAGTGTCTCTTGTGATTTGGAAAAGAAAACTAATTAGTTGTTCATTTTAAAAGACCCGTCTTATTTTCTCTTTTCTATATAGGTATTTACTATTGTTCTTTAATGATAACGATGATAATGATTATCCAATTACTTGATGGAATAAACGATGAAATACTTGATTACTAAAATGATCGGTAGCTGCAGCTTTAATTTAAATGCAGTCTTACGTTTCGTGCAACAGTGCATGTAGAGCCAAGAATTACCTGCACAGATCCAATTGTTGGTACGCTACCGTGCACATGCCGGTGGTGTTTCGAGCCCTGAGCTGTACACATGCTGAACAAAGGGAAAGGAGAGGAACAAATATGGTTTAGATTTTTGGTTCAAGCTGTCTCTTTAACCCCCACTGCTTCACTTCTTTACTTGCTTACCTATATTACTTTGCCTGATGATGCTCTTATATATGCTCTTATATTTTATTCTTTTTATGATGGAATTTGTTGTATTTGTAAAAGCAATTTTAGGTAAACCCTTTCCCTGAATATGTTTGACTTGTCTTTTTGTAAAGCACTTTGTGACCTTTTTACAAAATGCGCTATATAAGCAAAGTTTATGATGATCTAACTTAATTTCATGCTTGATAGTCAAAGTTAATGAGGGATTTATGTCAATGATTTAGTCCTGAGCCAAAGTGGCCATCGACAGCTGGTCTCAGTGAGCTTAACATGGATTGGATGATTAAAAAATGTGATCCCACAGGGATTCGGTGGAGTTGGACAACCCATCGGAGGAAGCCAAAGCCAAGCGTCTGCTGGAAAACCTGGTGGCCGAACTCCAGAAGAAAGCCCAGCTACAGGGAGGAGAGGATGGCTTTCTGCTCAAGATCAAGCTAGGCCACTATGCCAACCAGCTCAAGGTACCGGCATGAGGGAGAACGGGCCTGCCCTAAAACCTCACTGGAACATGAAGAAGCTATAACACACGTAATGCCAAGCAGGTCTCACTTCTCAGCCGTAGTGGTACTCTTGTCAGCTCAGACAAGCGTGTCCTCTGGGATTCCTCCGTTGCCGTCACTCGTGGATTTTGGTACTTACCGCATCGCAAACATCCCGAAAAGAGTCGATGTATTGGTACAACTCTTGATCCATAAGGGTGCAAACATTTTTTTTAAATCACAAAGTTGTATCAGTAGATGGTATATATCTACTACTTTATACGAGTAGAAGATGACAATATGTGGTGGATCACTTTCTGTCACATGGGTTCTTCTGTACTGGCCCACAATTCACAGTTTGGGAACCTCTGCTTCGGGTAATATATGGGCACTAAGGAGTTACCACGATGAAGTTTATTTTCACACCGACGTTTAATAAGAGCAAGACGGAAGGACCGCTGACTCTAACATTAGCCAAATTGCTGGCATTGGTATTGGCTCTTATTAGTCGTGTGTGTGTGTGTGTGTGTGTGTGTGTGTGTGTGTGTGATTTCTGCAGAGCACTTATGACCGCTGTCCTTTGGAGCTGGTGCGCTGCATTAAACACATCCTGCACTCAGAGCAACGGCTTGTTCAAGAAGCTACAAATGTAAGCTTTCAAGGGTTTGTTGATGTGTCATCATTTGCAGGAATCCTGTGACCCCCCAGTGCACAGCATTCCCCGGGTTGTGGCTGGGTTTGGGATTAATAAGTCTGTAAAAGGATGGAGAAGTGCTGCTGGGCATTATCTACGACCAATAAATAACACACGTTAGAGTTCCAATGTTGGTGGAGGCAAACTGACGGGACAGTTTTATAAATGCTGTGTGTTTAGGCCAGCTCTGGGAGCGGGGTGCAGGCCATGGACAGCCTGTCGCAGCGCCACCAGCAGATCAACCAGTCCTTTGAAGAGCTCCGTCTGGCCACGCAGGAGACAGAGAATGAACTGAGGAAGCTGCAGCACAGCCAGGAGTACTTCATTATCCAGTACCAGGAGAACCTGCGCATCCAGGGTGAGGATGAACGATGCACATGCACACACTGGAGACGGAGCTGCTTTACCTCCAGTTGGGTGTTTTGCTTTGCTGCCCTGCCAGGAGGATTTGTTTTTTTTTGTGGTAACAGGTGTTTATAATGTCGTGTCTGTCTCCTGTTTCCTGCTTCTTGCTCCGGTAGCCCAGCTGAGCAGCCTGTCGTCACTGCCTCAAGCTGAGCGCACCCAGCGGGAGACAACCCTCCAGAGTAAGAGGACCACTGTGGAGGCCTGGCTCACCAGAGAGGCCAGCACATTACAGAAATACAGGCTTGTATGAAGACACACACATGCACACGCACACATTGCTATAACATAGCTGGCAAGTGAATTCAACATAGACACATACTGTATACACAAATGACGAGGGGATGGAAAGGTATCCACAGGGCTCCTGTCAATACCAATCTTTGAACAATATTAATGTCAAAACAGCTTAGCAGCCACATAAAAGATGTTAAGATATTTAGGCAGACCAGAGTTAAGATTATGGAAAGAGTTACAGAATGTAGGACCAGTTTCTGACGGGAAGCCAATGAGAAAGTTCCTTAAACCGGCTTTCTCTCTAATGGCCACCAGGGAACGACTGCTCTGGTTGTAAAAAGAAGCCTGATTGTAGAGAAGTCTATGATAGAAATGACCCCACTTGTCATGTTCTGATTCATTGTATCCATTGGGGAGTCTTCACGTCATTGATGTCTCAAAAATGTGGTGAATTAATTTCCTTCTTCATAAAACATTTGCAAAGTCCAAATGTTTTGAAACCTGCATTGTTTACTTCTCTATTAACTGGCTTTCGGTCTACTTCTTCACTGCCTTTATTGCTGCATTGCTTTGTTTCTCAGCACTTCACCGAGTGCGTGCATGTGCAACTTGCTTCTTTCTTCGCTGCTTTGCTATTAAAATGAACCCGTAACTGTGCTGCCAAGTGCAATTTGCATATATTTAAATTAGGTGATATATTTGGCGCAAAATTCCCAGTTTTGAGAAATGCCTCTAGTACTCGTCTGACTTTAATTTTTCTTTTACTTTCTTTACTTTTACTGCCTTTGTTCTGCTGCAAAGTAAAACCTTATACTTGGCCACATGGATGATTTCAATCAGGCACCAACAAATATCAAAATGCACTTGGCTGCAAAACTTGATGGCTGTGTTATCATAAGTGCAACATCTTCAGTGAATTGGACCATGAGACAAGGCAGATAGCATTTGCAAATAATGAATTCTTGGTGCGTCAGCAGCTGCAATCCTTTCTCTTTTGCCCCCGCGTGTCACAAATGCGATGGTTTCTCAGTATGTGGCTGGCTGTGTGTTTGCAGGACCTGTCGGAACAACACCAGAAAACCCTGGTCGTGCTGAGGAAGCAGCAGACTCTGATCCTGGATGAGGAACTCATCCAGTGGAAGAGGAGGCAGCAGCTGGCTGGCAACGGGGGTCCTCATGAGGGGGGACTGGATGTCCTGCAGTCCTGGTATATACTGCACTTCCAATCATTTTACCTGGCATATTATATTATAGGATGGAGCTTTACATACCTCTTTTCTGATGTTGAGTTTGGATTTTTTAACTTAAAAAATAATTACTATAGAAATCATCATAAACGTAAACGCACTTGTGTAGAGGAACGTAACCTCATGTTCTCCTCTACCCTTTTACTTCTACACTGTGGCGGTGTGTCCACTGTCCACCAGGTGTGAGAAGCTGGCTGACCTCATCTGGCAGAACCGGCAGCAGATCCGACGCTGTGAACATCTCACCCAGCAGCTGCCACTGCCAGGCCCCATGGAAGAGCTGCTGAGCAAACTGAATGCCGACATCACCGACATCATCTCTGCCCTGGTTACTAGGTGAGAACTAGACGCCGCTTCAGTTTAGTGGAGAGTTCGTGGGCTGGCAGATGGCACTGAAAAGCCAGGGTTCTGAAAAAGGAGAATCCAACCCTACACAGATGTGGGGACCCCCGGTTTGCATCTTTACTTTTTGCAGATGCTCTAGTTCACCTGGGTTTGACCTAGATTGGACTGGATTGCAGGGAAGAATTCAATTCAATTAAGTTTATTTTGTATAGCCCAATATCACAAATTACAAATTTGCCTCGGAGGGCTTTACAATCTGTACACATCCCTGTCCCAGGACCTCACATTGGATCAGGAAAAACTCCCAAGAAATAGAAAAAAAAACTTTCACAGGGAAAAAAGGGAATAAACCTTCAGGAGAGCAACAGAGGAGGATCCCTCTTCCCAGATGGACAGAAGCAATAGATGTCATGTGTACAGAATGAACAGTGTTACAGAGTTACATAAACACATTTAAATGAATATGACAATGTATGAATGGACCTCCACAATCCATGAAACAGAAGGAGGTAGAGAGGAGGGGGGGCGGGGCGCGTCAGCAGGGGCAAGTCAGGAGGCCGGCTCACCAGGCATCAGACACCTCCAGGTCCAATGGACCCTATGAGATATGAAGTCACAACGACTCCGGGGAGGAAGCAGAGTTAATAAGGTGCAATGGAGAGATGTAAATTCATCCATAAGGAGAGAGAGAAGAGGAGATAGGTGCTCAGTGTATCCTAAAACATCCCCCAGCAGCCTATAAGCCTATAGCAGCATATCAAGGGGCTCGACCAGGGCAAACCTGATTCAGCCCTAACTATAAGCACTATTAAAGAGGAAAGTCTTAAGTCTATTCTTAAATGAGTTGACTGTGTCTGCCTCCCGGACTGAAAGTGGAAGCTGGTTCCATAAAAGAGGAGCTTGATAACTGAAGGCTCTGGCTCCCATCCTACTTTTTAGGACTCTAGGAACCACAAGTAGCCCCGCATTTAGTGAGCGCAGCTCTCTAGTGGGGCAATATGGTACTACAAGCTCCTTAAGATATGATGGTGCATCACCAATCAAGGCTTTGTAGGTGAGGAGAAGAATTTTAAATGTGTTTCTTGTGCAGAGCAGCTAATACTGGAGTAATGTGATCTCTTTTCTTAGTTTTTGTGAGTACACAAGCTGCAGCATTCTGGATCAACTGGAGGGACTTAAGAGACTTATTAGAGCAGCCTGATAATAAGGAGTTGCAGTAATCTAGTCTGGAAGTAACAAACGCGTGAACCAGCTTTTCTGCATCTTTTTGAGACAAGACGTGCCTGATTTTTTAAATGTTACGTAGATGAAAAAATGCAATCCTTGAGATTTGCTTCACGTGGGAGTTAAAGGACAAGTCCCGGTCAAAGATAACTAGAGATTCTTTACAGTGGTGTTGGATGCCAGGGCAATGCCATCTACAGAAACCACATCACCAGATAATTGATCTCTGAGGTGTTCAGGGCCCAGTAAAATAACTTCAGTTTTGTCTGAGTTTAACATCAGGAAGTTGCAGAGCATCCATGTTTTTATGTCTTTAAGACATTCTTGAATTTTAGCGAGCTGGTTGGTCTCCTCTGGTTTGATCGATAGATATAATTGAGTATCATCTGCATAGCAATGAAAGTTTATGGAGTGTTTCCTGATAATGTTGCCCAAATGAAGCATATATAAGGTAAATAAAATTAGTCCAAGCACAGAATCTTGTGGAACTCCGTGATTAACGTTGGTGGTCATTGAGGCTTCATCGTTTACAAATACAAATTAAGATCGATCTGATAAATAGGATTTAAACCAACTTAGTGCGATACCTGAAATGCCAATCGACTGATCCAGTCTCTGCAATAGGATGTCATGATCAATGGTGTTGAACGCAGCACTAAGGTCTAATAATACCAGTACGGAGATGAGTCCTTTATCTGATGCAATTATGAGGTCATTTGTATTTTTCACCAGTGCTGTCTCTGTGCTGTTTTCTAAATCATGACTGAAACTCAAATAAACTATTCTGATGTAGAAAGTCGCACAACTGATTTGCGACTACTTTCTCAAGGATCTTAGAGAGGAAGGGAAGGTTAGAGATTGGTCTGTAGTTAGCCAACACCTCTGGATTAAGAGTGGGCTTTTTCAGGAGAGGTTTAATTACAGCTACTTTGAAGGAATGTGGTATATGGCCTGTTAGCAAAGACACATTGACAATATTTAAACAGAGAGGTGCCAATTAAAGGCAAAACGTCTTTAAGCAGCCTCATCAGGATGGGGTCCAAGAGACAGGTAGACGGTTTAGAAGTAGTAGTTTTACTCCTACATGGAAACTTTAGAGGTTGGTGCTTTGTGGATTTGGAGACAGCTCATAAGAGAAAATGTTGACCAGCCCATCCTGTCATTGTCCCTTCCCTCCACCCCCTTCTCTTCAGTACCTTCATCATTGAAAAGCAGCCACCCCAGGTGTTGAAGACCCAGACCAAGTTTGCAGCCACGGTGCGCCTCCTGGTGGGCGGGAAGCTCAACGTCCACATGAATCCACCTCAGGTCAAGGCTGTCATTGTTAGCGAGCAGCAGGCCAAAGCTCTGCTGAAGAATGAGAGCACACACAGGTGATAACGATGAATGCTGGTCAAATAATGGGTGATTTAAAACAGGTACTCTGTTGGTTTGGAAAGACAATTAATTAATTAAGTAGCAGTTACCAAACAAATATACATATTTCCATGGTGGTTTAGTTATCATGTGATCATGTTGAAATCCTTGTGTTGTAGATTTGTCCAGCTATGTGTCTAAGAATGTGTCTGACTGCTTTATTTTCCTTGGTAGTGAAAGCAGTGGAGATATCCTGAACAACAACTGTGTAATGGAGTATCAGCAGGCCACTGGCACCCTTAGTGCACACTTTAGAAACATGGTAAGAGTAATACATTACTGGTGATTGTATTCTCATTCTACCAACGCAACAAATTCCGTTCTCAAATGTCACAATTGAAAGTTTCTTACTTTTTGAAATCCACATAGTGTTCACATCACATGAATTCAATTCAGTTCAATTCAGTTTATTTTGTATAGCCCAATATCACAAATTACAAATTTGCCTCAGAGGGCTTTACAATCTGTACACATACGACATCCCTGACCTTTGACCTCACATCGAATCAGGAAAAACTCCCCAAAAATAACCTTTGACAGGGAAAAAAGGGAAGAAACCTTCAGGAGAGCAACAGAGGAGGATCCCTCTCCCCGGATGGACAGAAGCAATAGATGTCATGTGTACAGAATGAACAGCATTACAGAGTTAGATAAACACATTACATGAATATGACAATGTATGAATGGAACTCCAATTCATGAAACAGAAGGAGGTAGAGAGGAGGGGGGGCGGGGCGCATCAGCAGGGCCAACGCGGGAGGCCGGCTCACCAGGCATCAGACACCTCCAGGTCCAATGGACCCTATGAGACGTGAAGTCACAAAGACTCCGGGGAGGAAGCAGAGTTAATAAGGTGCAATGGAGAGATGTAAATTCATCCATAAGTAGAGATAGAAGAGAAGATAGGTGCTCAGTGTATCCTAAAACATCCCCCAGCAGCCTATAAGCCTATTGCAGCATATCAAGGGGCTGGACCAGGGTAAACCTGATTCACCTGATGAATAGATCCACCAAAAGGTTGAGTTGTTATTCAAACCAAACTATGTTTCAACTGCATGTCAAATAAATTCAAGCACACAAGGCCAACCTGTCTCCTGAGTTACCCTTTCACCGGTTGCTGTCAGGCAAAGCAGCCTTTAAAAGACGCTTTTCTCCGGCCGTGCCTCGTGTAGAATATATAAAGTGAGAGAATAAATTATAAAGTATGTGTGAGTGAGTGAGGCCTGACCTATCTTATTCCTCTCAGCTTGTCCACGGATTGAAAACGCACTGTCTGTGTTAATTGTTATTAAGGAATCTGTCTCTAATCTCCGCTTGTGTCTTCATTCAGTCACTGAAGAGGATCAAGCGGTCGGACCGTCGAGGTGCAGAGTCGGTGACGGAGGAGAAGTTTACAGTTCTGTTTGAATCGCAGTTCAGTGTCGGGGGCAACGAGCTGGTCTTCCATGTCAAAGTAATCTGATGGACATTTGATCTTTTTAAACATCTAAACTGGGTGTCTTGCTTGTTATTGACTGGTCCGCTGTGCTCCTTGGCCATCGGCTACTCATCTCAACTGTCTCTGCCTCCTTTGGAAGACTCAAGATAAATGTCTACGATATATTACATTGGATGTGTGTTAATAATTGATCTGTCCCTCGTCTGTGACCTGCAGACCTTATCTCTGCCTGTGGTAGTGATCGTCCACGGCAGTCAGGACAACAATGCCACAGCCACGGTCCTGTGGGACAATGCCTTTTCTGAGCCGGTGAGTTTCCCCATAATGGCATTCTTTTTTTATATTTGACCATGTCAGGTGGAGACTGCACCAAGTAATAGTTCCCCATAATCTCACACAAACGGTGTCTTGAAAATGGGCAGTTGAAGGTCTTGAGTCATAGCTGCATTTTTGTGTTTTTGTGAAATCTTAGTCAGTTACCAATTCAGAGTATGTGAATATGAGTATATGAGTCCTAATGGGCAGGTGGCATCTTGCACAGTAGCTTGCTGACATGTAGTGTTAAAGCGCTTTGAGTGGTTGGAAGACTAGAAAAGCTCGATCCAAGCACAAGACCATTTATTATTTACCGTTTACCATCCTCAGGGCAGGGTGCCGTTCACCGTGCCAGACAAGGTGCTGTGGCCCCAGCTGTGTGACACCCTTGATATGAAATACAAGGCAGAGATGCACAGTGGACGTGGCCTGTCGGAGGACAACATGGTCTTCCTGGCACAGAAAGCTTTCACAAGCAGCAGCAACAACCCAGAGGACTCCCGCAACATGACCATATCCTGGGCCCAGTTCAACCGGGTGAGGCCAGCTGCTTTCCACAGCTCAACAACTGCATGTATAATTCGGGATGATACTAATCATGGAATTACAACATTATAAGGGATACTCTCCTAAAAACATGATTCTACAAATGTAATCATCAAAGCATATCTTATGTGTATATCTTTATTTTTTAAACAGCCAAACTGGGATTTACATAACACTGAAAATAATTGACTTGTTTAAAGAAAGCGAAAGCTAAAGAAGTCGTACTGTACAAGAGACACATGGACCGTCTGCAGCGTCAGAGTCTGTCGCCTATGTTTGTTTCAGCCGAAATAGCCAGTGAAAATGATCTGATGAGGGCCGGCGGTAGCAGGCGGGCGGTGTGAACACATGCACACGCACAGGAAAAGCAGCCAGACTGGCTTCTTGTGTGCATGGAAACCTACTGAAGGAGTACGCTTCATTTTTACAGGAGAGCTTACCGGGACGAAACTTCACCTTCTGGCAATGGTTTGATGGAGTTGTGGAGCTCATGAAGAAACATCTCAAGCCTCACTGGAATGATGGGTAATGATTTTTTTTTGCAAGAAACTGTTGTCATTTACGCTTAAGAGAATTGACTTTGTGTTTCACCCAAATGGACCCAATTTATGACAACAAAATGCTGTTACCTTCTCTTTTGTAAATACCCATTGTAATGCGGGGATGTTCGTCAGCTTCAAGGAATGTACACTGAACAAAAATACTTTTGTTTTTGCTCCCATATTTTACAGGCTCACACAAATATTATTGTTCTTTCAGTGACACTCGTGCTTTTGTCAGCTTTGAAGAATGGGCTTTTGTCATTAGAAGCACAACTTAGTGTGAGTTTGTGTGTTCTCTAGGGCCATCCTAGGCTTCGTTAACAAGCAGCAAGCACAAGATATGCTGATGTCCAAACCCAACGGCACCTTCCTGCTGAGATTCAGCGACTCCGAGATCGGAGGCATCACCATCGCCTGGGTGGCTGAGAACCCCAACAAGCCAGGTACCAAACAGCTGGGCTTTCAAGGCCCCTGTTACACCCAGTGGGAGTTTTATCTTTCATTCAAATAACAGACAACTATTAACTGCACTGTTGACATGTTTTATTTATTTATTTATTTTTGTTACTCTAACTATCGGTCCTTAATTCCACTTATGTGCTTTTATGTTCAATCATGCGTGACAAACGTTGTATATGTTAATCTCTGCAACAGTGTCATGTTAACCTGTGGTCTTTGGCTAGGTGAAAGGCTGGTCTGGAATCTGTTGCCCTATACAACCAAGGACTTCTCCATTCGTTCCCTGGCTGACCGCATCAGTGACCTGAACCACCTTCTGTTTCTCTACCCCGACCGGCCCAAAGACGAGGTCTTCTCCAAGTACTACACCCCTCTGCTCTGTAAGTATCAGCCTCACAGATTCGTGTTCACGTCAACACGTCAGCCAATAAGATCAATGAAATGAAGAAGCTTTTTTTGTGTAAATGTGTAACATTTCACATATTCATACAGTATATGTTCACGTATGCATGTCAGCTTCTTGAGTCGTGTGTTGCAGAGGCGACATGTTGCAGTTGTGTCTTACAACACAGACTAGATGTAGTGCCTTGCGTTACTTTTCTCTGGTTATAAGCTATGGAATGAAACTTCTTACCGCAAATTAGGTTTTCATATTATTAGTCGATTTCACACTTCTGGGGTTACAGGTGAAAGAACAAGACTGCTTTACACATGCACACAGTCGGCGATTTCTTTTCAGCTGTCCTTCCTTCATTTGTCTGAGGCCGTCGTTTTCTCGTTACTGCCACTTTGGATTGAATCCAATAAACCAAACGCACACGAACCATTGATGTGTTATTGACAAGCCCTCGTGGGCAGCTCTACTTCCTGGTCCTCATGTTGGACCGAGGACAGACTGGACTCTACAGGAACTTACTGTTGTCTCTACAGGGACAAGTGGTGTTACAGGTCGGGGCGGGGCTAGCTGGTTACACTGGATATCTCTGCTACACGATACGTAGAGATGTGTTGACGTAACACAGCAACCTTCACATTCTGTTCTGATCATTGCACCTTTACTGTATTCTCATATCATTAACTGGTGTCTTTAAAAGCCTAAGCTGGTGGAGTAAGCTCAGTAAGTGGATGGCACTGTTAAGTTGAAATAACAATGGCGTTTTTAAGCCAGTGTCTCTCTCTTGCAGCAAAAGCCGTGGACGGATATGTGAAACCACAGATCAAACAAGTTGTGCCAGAGTAAGTTATTTATTTATTTTCTCTTCTCAATCACTTCAAACAGACGCGACTGAACAAGTAGCAAGTTTGATGAGGATTTGGTATTTGAATCCCAAAAAGACGAAGCAGCATCTCGGTCGAGGCAGAGCATTCAGAAAGTAGTCAGACCCCGGTCATGTTGCATGTACCAAAGAATACAAAAATGACGCTGCTGCAGGTTGAAGGTTCCCAAGAGCGACCCCTATAGTTGGATAGTGAAACATCCAACTATAGTGACAGCACCTAAAGGACTCTGACTGTGAGAGGAAACCAGGGACTGATGTTCCTATTAATGCATGTGCAAATACGTACCGTTTTGGCTTTGTCATCATAATGTAGCTTGATATGGGGAAGAATTAATGGAAAGTATGCACTGTATACATGACATTTGAATTTGTGTTTTTATGATTTCATATATTGTTAAAAGATAAAGGCATGGGGGGCAATTAACAGCAGCTGATTGTGATGCTATGAGCTCAAGACAATACCGTCACACGGTTAACATCGGCTACTAATTTGGGATCTTGACACTTCTGTAGCTTCTGAATTTAGATATATTTAGTTTGTAATCAGTTTAATCCATACTTTAGAATTGTAGGACCCGTAAGAGTCAACTGGTAAGATGGTGTGACGCATACAGGAAAAGGTGTTAGTGTTACCTGTATCAAAGGCGGCCCAATCTCCTTATTATAAGACATGGTCAGTTGGCAGCTAGTGGTGTAATAAGGTGTGGCACATGTCTCTGGCAGATTCACCACCCCGAACCCTGAACCCAGTGGAGGAACTTCTACATTCATGGACCACACGGCTTCTCCCTCCGTGAGCCTCCCAAACAACTTTGGCGTCTACCCTTCTATGTGAGCACACTCCTTTTACATCTATGTACTCGGGATAAGACCCTGATTATAATATTGATGCACTTTTGCTTATTTGTTGTGTTACAGTAGTGCTGCTGCTACTTAATAATTTATTTTTGGTGATAATACATGTAACAAATGACAATGTAAAGATCCGCTAAGCACCGCTCCTAATAAATGATAATATTGCTCCGTAACTGCTGATGTGTGAATAAGCAGCTGTCTGTCAACAAGTACACCATCCCTTTCAGTAAACACACGGTGAGCTGCTAATATGACTAATGTTGGTTTGAGGTCGTTTTTTGTGTTATTTTGAATGTAGCTGATAGTAGTGAAGTAGGTCGTAGAACATCAAACAATCATAAAACAATGTGTGTATATATATATATATATATATATATATATATATATGTCCCGTCAGGAGTGACACCATTTTGGACGCAGATGGAGACTTTGACCTGGAGGACACGATGGACGTGGCCCGCCATGTGGAGGAGCTGCTCCGCAGGCCTATGGCCAACCAGTGGAGCAGCCAGCAGTCCTGAACCTGCCGAACACCTTCAGGTCTCCTCCATCCTATCCAACAGAAACACCCAGAAACTGCAACTTTAATGCTGAAAAAATGTAATCTCTTCTCTATTAGTGGGAATCATTTTTATTAGTATCTAGTAAATCCAGAAAATTTCTTCTGAATTCAAGTGAGACTATGTAACTTTTGTGAGCCTGTGTGACCACAGGTGGTATTTACAAGATAATAGCAAGTTCAATTTGTCTTAATTTCCCAAGATTGTCTTGAGTCAGTGGCCAGCTAAGCTACTGACTCATCAGGGAAGCTGACTTAGTGGGTGGACTGGGACAACGATGTTGCATTGAAGCTGTTGCTCTGTCAGTAGTTTAGCTGTGGCTTAAACCCTAAATCAGGATTAAACCTGTGTTGTTGTTTGGTCTAAACCCAGCTGCTGTGTCCTATGGAGGCTCAACTTAAACCTGGTTTAACAGAAACTTTTTTGACCACCAGCAGTACTTGTGTTTTAATAAATGGGACCCCAATGCACAGTTCTGTTCATGTTGTAGCGCTTTGAAACTGATCATAGAAATGCACTGGCAAAGGTGGGACAGAAGAAGAGTGCTGCCGTGCCAGCAACTCAACATGCAGGTTACCGATGCACGTTAAACATGTTATGAGGAAATGCATTCAACACATTAGTTGGGTCTCGGTTATGCACACAGCGTTTCGTTGAGTAACCCTGAACGTAGAGAGAAAATTTGTTTACGTTTCTAATAAAAATACACTGATACATTATTTTGTGACAATCAAAACTTTCACAAAACACTGGAGACCGTTTCAGTGGTGCGCAAGAAATAAACTGAGCTGAACTGTAAAATAACTCGTCGAAGCAGCGTTATGCTGAGAGAATCTTAATCAACGTCACATCAGCCGGGTGCAGCTGAGCACACAGCTGGGTTTTAAACACGCAGCAAGTTCTGGTTGAGCTGAACCCGTTTTAAGCTAAGCTAGTCAGGTCAGTCTAGCTAGGTGACACGGCAGCAGCTTTAAGTCAAACCGTGTGTGTGTGTGTGTGTGTGTGTGTGTGTGTGTGTG
Source organism: Cyclopterus lumpus (assembly GCF_009769545.1). Taxonomy (NCBI): domain Eukaryota; kingdom Metazoa; phylum Chordata; class Actinopteri; order Perciformes; family Cyclopteridae; genus Cyclopterus; species Cyclopterus lumpus. The sequence goes on along the minus strand of NC_046984.1, from coordinate 1,842,025 downwards.
TGTGTGTGTGTGTGTGTGTGTGTGTGTGTGTGTGTGTGTGTGTGTGTGTGTGTGTGTGTGTGTGTGTGTGTGTGTGTGTGTGTGTGTGTGTGTGTGTGTGTGTGTGTGTGTGTGTGTGTGTGTGTGTGTGTGTGTGTGTGTGTGTGTGTGTGTGTGTGTGTGTGTGGTGTGTGTGTGTGTGTGTGTGTGTGTGTGTGTGTGTGTGTGTGTGTGTGTGTGTGTGTGTGTGTGTGTGTGTGTGTGTGTGTGTGTGTGTGTGTGTGTGTGTGTGTGTGTGTGTGTGTGTGTGTGTGTGTGTGTGTGTGTGTGTGTGTGTGTGTGTGTGAAAGGTTACATAGTCTGGTTTCAAGAATTTCAGGAATTCTAAATCTGTCACCACGGTTTGGTTCTTTTTTGTATATTTTAAATATTTTATATTGCAGCCTTTCTCAGATGTTCTGGTACTACAGTGCCTTAAAGCAACATGTTCAAATGGTCATAGTTTGGTCTCATGAAGTCAATAAGTTCCAATTTATTTCACTCTTTCACAGTCTGTTTATTTTAATTTTTTTTATTCTTGTCAGATTGAATTTTTAATACAAATGTTGGTTTATTATAATAATTTTAACTGATATTCTGTCATTTATTTTTTACCTTTCAACATATCCTAATATCCATGAGAACATGAACTCTTTGGGGTTTACCAGCCTAATCAAATCAAACTTCAGTTTGAAAAGCAGTAAACATTGTCTCATAAAGGCTGCAACAGCAAGAGCACGCTAGATTAAAAACAGGGACGCCCAGCCCAGTATTGATGACTCTTTTTCCAATGGAAGCAGCTAGCAGTCACTAAATCTCTTAAGTCAGCGACACTGACTTAAGAGCCCCTTCAGGCCTCCCTCCAAAGCCACTCCCCCCAAAAAGGATCATTAGGAACATGAACAACAAACACGGCTGCTGTTGGAACTCCCAGCTGGTGGAAGACTGGTGAAGAGCAAGGAGTGAACGGGCAAGCTGTCCAAACCCTCTGAGAGCCTGGAGGTAAACTTTGAATCGTTATCAACAGGCTGGCCCAATATTTGAGCCCGACCCAGCAGGTGACAAACGAATGTGCACGAGTGAAGTGTTGAATCGACTCCAACATCTGATATTGCTTCTGTGGAGGTCGGACTGTGACCGTTGCCGCGAATGACTGCGACATGTTCGTAACATAGTGCAAGTACTAATATATATGTTGTCAAATGGAACCTTACAGTTACTGTGAGGAACTTTTAAACTGGTTATGAAACCGTCTCCGTTTAGTCCTGAGACCATCAGAGAGAAGAGTGACTATTTCTATACAGCTAGTCTGAATGCTTGTCGTCGGTGAAGAAATCCTGCAGGTTCACCAGAAACTCCTTCAGTTCAGACTCCAGCGGGGCCTCCAGCAGAGACAAAAGCCAGATCCGGCTTTACTGCAGCCTTCGACTTGCAGTTTGAAGCTCTGGCACGAGGAGGACAGCTCAGCTCCCGGCTGCAGCAGCATCTCCTCTCTGCGCCTCCACTGGGAGACACAAACACTGCTGGAGACCCAGGCCGTATTGCTGTGCCCGCTGTAGGGAAGGGATGCTAGGGGGAACCAGGACTGATCATGGGATCTGCTTCAGTAAAATTAGATTTTTTTCTTAAGGGACTCCAGTACTCAGAAACACTACTTTAGTCACATGGATGGCCAGAATCAACACAGAAGTTCCTTGTAGTAAGTTTGAAGTCCTTTGTGTGTGCCTAGTCTGTGGATTCCTCTGGGAGAATGCTCATACCTCATACTTTGTAATACTACCTTCAGTCAGAAGTGGTGTTGATCATGTGTTCATCACTGCTGAAAGTGCCTGAGTATAATCGTTGTGTCCGATCTGGGTGAATTTCATGACCAGGCTGAATCCTGCTCTGCGTATGAAGCTTATTTTTTCCCCTACATTTTTCAGTAATGATCTTCAGTATCTGTTTTGTATCTGACGCCTTAGTTGGGAGGTACAGAAGTTCTGCAGATTAGTCTGCTTTGTGGGTTGCTGAGGGATATTTTGAAGCCATCGCCATTCACTACCGTACCAGCCTCAACCTAAGAACATCTTAAACCTTCTAGAAAACCCAACTCGCCCCCCGGCATGAAAGTTAACACCGTAAACCTCAAGAAAACTTACTGTGAAGTTAATGCACAAAATCAACCAAATAATACCTGACGACTGGAGTGTAGATGGGAGGCCTTTCTAAGAGAAGGAAAGTTTAAACACAAACGTGCTCAGCAAAAGCGAACAAGCACGTTGATGCTCCCACCATCAGTAAACTGGATGGTGATGCTCCCACCATCAGTAAACTGGATGGTGATGCTCCCACCATCAGTAAACTGGGTGGTGTTGCTCCCACCATCAGTAAACTGGATGGTTATGCTCCCACCATCAGTAAACTGGGTGGTTATGCTCCCACCATCAGTAAACTGGGTGGTGATGCTCCCACCAACAGTAAACTGGGTGGTGTTGCTCCCACCATCAGTAAACTGGGTGGTGATGCTCCCACCATCAATAAACTGGGTGGTGTTGCTCCCACCATCAGTAAACTGGGTGGTGATGCTCCCACCATCAGTAAACTGGGTGGTGTTGCTCCCACCATCAGTAAACTGGGTGGTGATGCTCCCACCATCAATAAACTGGGTGGTGTTGCTCCCACCATCAGTAAACTGGGTGGTGATGCTCCCACCATCAGTAAACTGGGTGGTGATGCTCCCACCATCAGTAAATTCTCCCACCATCAGTAAACTGGATGGTGATGCTCCCACCATCAGTAAATGCTCCCACCATCAGTAAACTGGATGGTTATGCTCCCACCATCAATAAACTGGGTGGTGATGCTCCCACCATCAGTAAACTGGGTGGTGTTGCTCCCACCATCAGTAAACTGGGTGGTGATGCTCCCACCATCAGTAAATGCTCCCACCATCAGTAAACTGGATGGTTATGCTCCCACCATCAGTAAACTGGATGGTTATGCTCCCACCATCAATAAACTTGATGGTGATGCTCCCACCATCAGTAAACTGGGTGGTGATGCTCCCACCATCAGTAAACTGGATGGTTATGCTCCCACCATCAGTAAACTGGGTGGTGTTGCTCCCACCATCAGTAAACTGGATGGTGATGCTCCCACCATCAGTAAACTGGATGGTGATGCTCCCACCATCAGTAAACTGGATGGTTATGCTCCCACCATCAATAAACTTGATGGTGATGCTCCCACCATCAATACACTTGATGGTGATGCTCCCACCATCAGTAAACTGGGTGGTGATGCTCCCACCATCAATAAACTTGATGGTGATGCTCCCACCATCAGTAAACTTGATGGTGATGCTCCCACCAACAGTAAACTGGGTGGTGTTGCTCCCACCATCAGTAAACTGGATGGTTATGCTCCCACCATCAATAAACTTGATGGTGATGCTCCCACCATCAATAAACTTGATGGTGATGCTCCTACCATCAGTAAACTTGATGGTGATGCTCCTACCATCAGTAAACTTGATGGTGATGCTCCCACCATCAGTAAACTGGGTGGTGATGCTCCCACCATCAATAAACTTGATGGTGATGCTCCCACCATCAATAAACTTGATGGTGATGCTCCTACCATCAGTAAACTTGATGGTGATGCTCCCACCATCAGTAAACTGGGTGGTGTTGCTCCCACCATCAGTAAACTGGATGGTGATGCTCCCACCATCAGTAAACTGGATGGTTATGCTCCCACCATCAGTAAACTGGATGGTGATGCTCCCACCATCAATAAACTTGATGGTGATGCTCCCACCATCAGTAAACTGGGTGGTGATGCTCCCACCATCAGTAAACTGGGTGGTGATGCTCCAACAGTACTTTGAATCGCGCGGGTGGGTGTCGGCCTCTCGCTCTCTGATGTGCGGTTGGCTTCTGTTCCGCCTGTTGGTCTGTTTGGGAACTTTGTATTTGCTTCCACATGTGCAACATTTTTGCTGGAAGTTTAATGTTGGGATTTCAGACTTGAAAATAAAAAAAGGTTTGTTATGAATTGTATCCCACTTTTCCAAGCATTGTACTACTGAATCCGATTAAATGTTCATTTCAGCTGGCCACCAGTTTTCGCACCTGTGTGAGAAGACGTCATCTGCAGGTTTATATGAATACATCTTATTCATGTTTTTAGAATTACTTCAAGGTAATTCTAACTTAAAATAACTTCTTTGTTGGTCTATTTCAGATTTTTGTTCTTATCCTGCGTTCACCTGATTTCTGTTTACTTGAACTTTGAGTTGAATGAATGCAGAGCTGAGAGTTCACTCAACTCGTGGTAAATAAAGTGTTTCTAAACTTGATGAGCATATTCAGATGTCTCAGCGTTCATTGTTTGAGTTAAACTCTGCAGAGAGCCGCCTTTATTGTTTGAAGGAAATGCATACATGTATGATGGAAACTTGTGGTGTGTGTGTCTAACACATGCTAAGCTACATCATGGGTTTTCCTAGTAATTAAAACTTTGAACCATGGTGAAGGTTAATATTGATTGATATTGATGAGTGGTGAAAGTATTCAGCTTCTTCACTAAAATACATTAGAAATAACAGTGTAAATATACATGTAAAAGTCCTGCATTCATAATTTGTATGTGAAAGTGCAGAAGTATATTACAAAGTACTCGTTCTGCTGAATGGGCCCCACAGATTTCTATGTCTAATAATCTATCTAATGTAATCTGTATTTGCATTGTTAGTTATAACCAAGGTTATTTCCCCCTAAAGTAACTTTAAGATGCTAATTGTTATAATTGTTATAATATAAATACAGATTACATGAGATGAATTATAGCACTATGTGCTGTTTTCATTTGGTGTTGTCAGGTGCGATGTCACTGGATGTGGAATTGTTGTTTTGCTTACTGACCATGTTCTTTCTAATATGTACTCGCTCTGTTCCTTTGCCTCAATTTGTAAATGGAACGGAATAAGGGAGTAACCCTTAAATCTGAGTTTACAAGCAAACGGGTTAAACATTTGTTCTCGTTGGTGTTTTTTCAGGAGTGAGCATCCAATGAGTTTTCACAATGTGCTTTTACATGATCACATGACATCAAGCCTGTACCTGAAATCAGACCACTTCTGTAATATTACCATCACGTGACAGACTGGTCACATGACAAACCTCGGAGGAATTTGTTTTCTCGGAACTGCGTCCTCTGATTGGCCGTGAATTACAATCGAGGAAGCCGATCTCTCTCTCTGATTGGCCAGCAGACGCGACGCTTCCTGGTTATGTGCAAATGAAGAAATAAAGTTGTTTTTAAACCTGCGTTCCGGTGGGAAAGTCTAGCTTCACTTGACCGGGGGATTCGAAATGTCACCCAGAAGCAGCTGTGTCCCGGTCCTGGTCGTCGTGTTCTGTCTTTTTGTGACTGCCTTTTGTACATTTCCCACTTTGGACCACATCAAGCCGAAAGCCAGCGACAAGGCGCAGGGCAGAGCGGTGGTCGAGCTGCTGAAGCGCCTGCTCGGGGCCAGGTCCAGGGAGTTCATCGTGTCGGTCAACAGGAGCCTTTCCAACGACAGCCTGGACGTGTGCGAGCTCAGGTCCACGAAAAACAACAAGATAGTCGCGACGGGCAGCACCGGAGTGGCCGTGGCTTCCGGCATCTACAACTATATGAAATACTTCTGCAACTGCCATGTTTCCTGGTCCGGTGACCAGCTGGACATGCCTCGTCCTCTGCCAAGGCTCACGGGCGTCCTGCGCATCAACACGCAGCACAGGTCAGTGACCCACGGTGTGTACTGGGGTCCGGTAGCGTTCGTTCGGCGTGTTTCAGAACAGTACTGCGTGGACATTCTGTGGAAATATTACACTTTTCACATCAGAAACTCACATTTGTTTTACGTTGGCAATACGACACGGGGCCTGATTCACGGGGCAGACTACTCCACCTCAGTTACTACCAGCTAAGGGACTACTTTGTTCTTAGTTATTTATAAGGACCATGACTTCGACAATATATACATTACATTACATTATTTATTCAAACAATGTAAATGCTTCTTCTATCTAGGGTAATGCGTGTCAAATCTACAATACACTCATAATGTAGTATTTAGTTCATAACCCTTAGCTGATGCTTTTATCCAAAGTGACTTACAATAAGTGCATTAAACCATGAGTCCAAACTCAGAACAACAAGAATCAAGCAAGTACAATTTCTTCAATAACGTTAAACTACAAGGTGCTATCAGTAAGAGACATTTAAGTGCTACTAAAGTGTTAAACTACAAAGTGCTATCAGTAAGAGACATTTAAGTGCTACTAAAGTGCTACTACGGCTCTACGGCTCTAGATTGTGAAGTCTTATAAGTACCTGGGTGTTCACTGGACTGGTCTGACCACGCTCATGCACTCTACAAGAAGGGACAGAGCAGACTCTTTCTGCTGAGGAGACTGAGGTCCTTTGGGGTGCAGGGAGCACTCCTGAAGACCTTCTTCGACTTGGTGGTGGCATCAGCCATCTTTTATGGAGTGGTCTTCTGGTGCAGCGGCATCACAGCAGCTGACAGGAGGAGACTGGACAAACTGGTGGGGAAGGCCAGCAGCGTGCTGGGGTGTCCTCTGGATACTGTGGAGGTGGTGGGAGACAGGAGGATGATGGCCAAGCTATCGTCCCTGATGGACAACACCTCCCACCCCATGCAGGGTACTCTGGCAGCGCTGCACAGCTCCTTCAGCCACCGGCTGATTCATCCCCGGTGTCTGGGGGAGAGGTACTGCAGGTCCTTTCTCCCCGCTGCTGTCAGGCTACACAACAAGCTGAGCTCCCAGTAGGCCACAAACACTTGAACACTTTGGACTTCGCACTAAACAGCACTTACTTTAGCCCAGTTGTGCAATACTAATACGTTTAAGTACTTTTTAATTTTTTTAAATTTATTTTATACACTTTATCCACTTTATTCTATTTCTACTCCGTCTGTATATATAATATTCTTCTTGTTTTTTACTCTTTTATCTTATTTCTGTTATTATACTACTTGTTTTACTTATTACTGTGAGCAATGCTGCTGTAATCATGTAATTTCCCCACTGAGGGACTAATAAAGGATTATCTTATCTTACCGTCGGTGTAGTTCAGACCTACACGGACGGTCTGTCTGTCCACAGGTTGATACTTTAATGATTGCAACAGTGACAACAACACCATTGTCATATGACGTGTATATAAATGTAGAGCTTTAAACATGTGCGTGTGTCCGTGCACATGCGTGCTCTGACATCAGTTAAACACCAGTAACAGACACCACCGCCTCTCAGTGGTCGCTGCAGGACGTCCACAGACAGAGGGCTCGCTCCTGTTTACATCCTCAATACCCAGCTGCATGATGGCTTATTTTAGGAGTAGCTAGGAACATCCTAGCAAAAAAATGTCAAATCCCACATAAAGTAGATTGATCTTGACGACTTCTGATATTATCCCTTTTGAAAGAGGGTGCCATGCCATGTCTAACTCCAGCATGACAATGGAGTGAGGACACAAGTTGCTTTTCATTGTTTATTGTGGCCACTATGGAAACTTGGGCCCTCTTTAAAGGACCCTTTTCCTTTCAATTATCTGTTGTGCATTAGAGCCGCATCAGCTCACCCCAGTTATGTCATGTGCACAGTAGTTAGATTGAAAAAGCCACGGCGAGCAAGGCACACTTTAGTTTTCCCATGACTAACTTTTAAGCCGGTGGGAAGCTTCAGCCGTTGACCATCTGCAGGAAACTAAGGTTTGGACTACAACAGTGCAGATGTAACTATGTGCAGTGTTATATGACAACAACTGTAATACAACATTGACAGTTATTAGAATCCCAAGCAATATACACATCATAAATACACACACATGTATGAAGTAGGGGTAATGAGTAAACTGCAGTGGTTAGTGACTTTTATTGTGAAACGTGATCTGTCAACCTTTTAACATTCAGTGTATTTTCTATTCTGTCTCTTATTTCTTTTCTCCTTTCTGTCGCCTCGGTTCTCACGGAACAGAGACTATAAGGTGCACGAGGTCTGAAGCATGGATGTATTGGAATAACTGGATACTGGAACATGTTTTTGTCTATCTTTCGGGTTTACTTCTCGCGCTGGCCACGCCCTCCAGCTCTCACTCAGCTCATAGGCTCTACATTGACATCGCATCGTAATGACGTCACCGATGTCTTTTCTCAGCTCAAGGGAAGTTTTACAAATATAAAACCTCCATGGACCATAGATTAATAATAGAAAGAAGCCTAATTGAAGTGGTTTGCGGCCGAACTTTACAGACTTAAAACTGTGAATGTACGCTGCAACGCCGGCAGTGGCCACTGGGCAGAAATTGGAAGCAAGGCTTAATAACAACTGGCTGTTATTGTACCTTCACAGTTTGAAGTCAGCACTTTCTGTCAGCCTCGTCGTCATTGTTTAATTGTGCAGCTCATGTGGAGCCCTTCCCGGTCCAACCACTGCGACTCAGCATTGTTTCTTTAAGTACATCCATGAGCTTTACTGGGACTCTAACTGCCCCGTAAAGGCCCCCAGTTAGAGTCCCAGTAAACAGTGTTGGGCTGTAACTGAGGAGTATTGTCAGTGTTAATGAACCTGCCCATTAGTTCATGAGTTGGTTCCATTGCTCTGTGAAAGTTGTTGAGAGGAAAAGTCTTCCTAAAAACCACATGCACCATTTTCACAAAGATTCCTGATTTCCACACACAGAAGAGCAGTTAGTGCTAACATGTTTGTGCAAAATATTAGTTTTTCTATTTTCTTCAGTTATACTATTGTATAATATAGTATATAAATTACAATTATATATTTTAAATAATTTATAATGTTTTTTTAAAAATAATTTGCAGTATTTTACAAAGAATTGTGGTCTTTTAAAATGCATAAACGCTACACCTCAACGCCTCCCATGTATCTTCCTTTGGTGTTATTTTGTACCCACGACTAACGCGACTAAGCAGGACTTCCTCCACTTGAGAACTATTAAAGTATATTTTGACAATTCTGAATCTGGTGCTTTAACCAGTGCAGACCTTTTGTTTGGACATTCTTGACTTGATTCTTTCTCTTCAGTTCCTGAGTGCCCTGCACTTCATTTCCTGTTCTGGGGATTGGCTGCCCACCTGCACAATTAGGATGAGCTGTCAGTGGAGGAGGTCGGGCACAATGGGATTCATCATTATTAGATCACAGCTGTGAACATCATGAATATGGCCTTTCCTCAGATCAAATGTAGACAAATACTGGTGAAGGAGGTCAGTGTGAAGAAGCACAGTACTGAGTTTTGCTAGAAAAATGACTCTGAATCAACTATCCGAGTAGATGTTGATTGATTTTCAGTTGATTGTCTAATTATTTCAGCTCTAATATGGTGTGAGTCCTAACCCTTTGGTCACCCTCAATAAGATGTTTTCAAACCCCATTTCCCAAATTTGGACTATTTCCTAATCAAAAGCATATTATGGCCAGAAGGGAGAGACCACGTGTTGCTTTTGGACAGTGCAAGAAAAGAAGCACATTTGTCATGAACATGTAAAAGTATGGCGAATACCATTTTAATATTGATAAACGTGCCCAATAATACAACTTACTATACATTTGTGTGTTTGTATCTAGATTCAGGTATTATCAGAACGTCTGCACTTTTAGCTATTCCTCCGTGTGGTGGGACTGGCCAAGATGGGAGAGAGAGATCGACTGGATGGCACTCAATGGGATCAATCTGGCTCTGGCTTTCACCGGCCAGGAAGCCGTGTGGCAAGAGGTACGAGCAAAGGCTGAACGAGGTCGCTACCAAATCTACATTAAACCACAAGAGCGCTGGTAAAAACAGCTCTTAGTACCCGAGTTCTGTATGTTCCACTATGGTCTCCTTCTAGAAGGATCACGTTTGGCGATTCAGGGGTTACGTAACAACATACTTGTAGATGCATTACTCTCAGAGCAATAAGCAAAATCAGTAGAAGGGGAAGTGATGGGAGGACACTGTGATTAAAGAGAAACTGCTCCCATTCTTAAAATCCATACTAAGAAGGTCCAAATGTATTAGTAAACATGAACAACTCTCCCAACTAGCTAAAACTGAAATATCATGTGATGTCATCAGGTATAAAGTGTGGAGCTACTCCATAGACAATGAATTAAGAGAGATGTTCTAGATGACAGAGCACCAGGGGGAGGTTCTGAGTACATGCTACATGTTCTGTTTCACAACACTAGACTAGAATATTTAAACTATAATATTAAACATTTTGTGGGTCTTGATTGTCTACGGAGCTCCTCCACTCTTTATACTTGCCGTCCTGGCTTTGAGAGAGGGAGTAGCTCATGTTCACATTAAACTTTCCTCGACCGTGGAAAACCCATATTGGAATTCTTCAAGACGAGCAGGAAGAACATTGATATCTCAGTTTGACCAATGCAACCATGACCTCTTCGGAGCAGATACATAATACACGTGTGCAGCAGCATGTGGACAAACATCTACTTATGGTTGTGTACCTTCTTAGGTTTACCGGGCTCTCGGGTTGAACCAGTCGGAGATTGAGGAGTTCTTCTCGGGCGCGGCGTTCCTCGCCTGGAATCGCATGGGCAACCTTTTCCAGTTCGGTGGGCCTCTGCCACAGTCCTGGCACGTGAACCAGCTCTACCTCCAAGTACTGAAGCCTCCTTGCTTGTCAACGCAGTCGGAAGCCACTATGTCTAGAATCAGGACATTTCTGACTGTGGCTGAGGCTGAAGGCAGCACGTAGACTGCTGGGTTGTCTTAGTTCTCATTTTAACAGACACCTCCACCATCAGGACAATGTAAAGGAACTATAATCACACTCTTCTACTAGAGGCTTCAGTTTGAACACTGGGGTTTTACTTTGTTATTCCCCAGATCATCGATTCTAAACCATTTTATTTGGTGGTGAAATTGAAGGTGAACACAACTTAAATGTTGCCAATAACCTCTCATTGTACAGAAAAATTGGCGTTAACACACAACTGCACTTATGATCCGAGCTGTTTGTTGTAACTATGACTGCTCTCGGGCTTCCAGCCTGTTGCATGTTTCTTGCTCTTTTGTTGGAGTAATGGCCAAAATAAGGCCCAGGTTGTCAATCAACCACAATTAATCTTTAAAAGATCTTGTATTTTTTTTAAAGGCCATTTATATTATATTTATTTTTAAAATGTTTGCTAACCAGCGTACCAGCTGCCTTGGACTGAATCCTCTCACAACGTTTCTTTTTCTTTTCGCAGTTTAAAATCTTGGCGCAAATGAGATCCTTCGGCATGATTCCTGTGCTGCCGGCCTTCTCTGGGAACGTTCCCAAGGGGATCCTCAGGTGACTCAAGCTTGTTTATGTTTCAACATTTCAGAATGACACAGTTCTACACAGCCCTGATGATGGCTTTGAGTGGGGCCATGCAGATTATGTATCAACATGTTTGCCTTCAGACATTGTTGGACGTCACTTTGTATGAACTAGTTAATTTCATGCATGAAATATCTAGGAAGAAGAAGTTGGGGCATTTCTCTTCAACTCAGAGTTGAGAGTCTGTACAATCGCTTTAGTCCACTTCTGGGTCCCACTTCCCTGATTCTTCTGAGAGACATGTCACAGGAAATGGCTCGGGAATATTTTGGTCAAAAGCTTTGTGTCTCTGAAGTGTTTCTTGTATTTCAGGCTGCATCCAGAAGCCAATGTAACCAGATTGGGGCCCTGGGCTCACTTCAACTGCAGCTACTCGTGCGCCTGCATCTTAGACCCTCGCGACCCACTTTTCCTCCGGATCGGTTCCCTCTATCTGTCCCAGGTGGTGAAGCAGTTTGGTACAGATCACATCTACAACACTGACACCTTCAATGAGATGAGTCCACCGTCCTCTGACCCCGCCTACCTGTCTGCAGTCAGTCACTCTGTCTTTGCCTCAATGACTGCAGGTGAGTGTCTGGCTGACAGACATCCAGTTCACATATGAGGCTGCCTGTAGTGCTGGGTCACAAGTACAATAATTGCCCTAGTTTGATGAACCATGTATGACCCCGTTGTCCAATTCTCTTCCACAGACATCCCCCTCACGCTCCCTGCTGGTTTCCAGCCTTGTTCGAGAACTGTCCTCTTGTCCCTCATCCAAATCTACATGTTCTTCTTTCTCCCCAGTCGATCCTCAGGCAATTTGGCTGATGCAAGGCTGGCTGTTCTTCAATGACGCAGCGTTCTGGAAGCCGGCTCAGATTCAGGCCCTGCTACACGGAGTGCCCCTCGGAAGAATGATCGTGCTGGACCTGTTTGCAGAGACAGAGCCAATTTTCTCCTACACCGAGTCTTTCTACGGACAGCCCTTCATCTGGTGCATGCTGAACAACTTTGGGGGCAACAGTGGATTCTTTGGTACAGTGGAGAGCATCAATTCAGGGCCCTTCAAAGCCTTACATTTCCCAAACTCAAGCCTGGTGGGCATTGGCATGACGCCGGAGGGCATCGAGCAGAATCCTGTGATGTACGAGTTGATGAGCGAGCTGGCGTGGCGCAAGGAGCCCGTCAACTTGTCCAAGTGGGCGTCGCTGTATGCGATCCGCCGCTACGGCAGCACGCAGGAGAACCTGATCGCCGCATGGAGGCTCCTGTTCGCCAGCGTGTACAACTGCACGGTGCCACATTACCGAAACCACAACCATAGCCCACTGGTGCGCCGGCCCTCTTTTCGCATGAATACGGATGTCTGGTATGACCCAGCTGCTCTGTACAAAGCCTGGAAGCTGATTATCGAGGCCGCGCCATCCCTCATGTCCAAGGAGACTTTCCGGTACGACCTCGTGGATGTGACGCGGCAGGTCCTACAAGTCCTGACGACTTCCTTTTACCGGGATATCGCAGACGCCTTCCAGAACCATAAGCTGCCAGAGCTGCTGACTGCAGGCGGTGTGCTGATCCATGATCTCTTGCCTGAACTCAATCGTTTGCTGAGCAGCGACCGCAACTTCCTGCTGGGGACGTGGCTCGAGCGGGCCCGATCCCTCGCCCTCGATGAGAAGGAGGCACAGCTCTACGACTTGAACGCCAGAAACCAGCTGACCCTGTGGGGTCCCAGTGGTGAGATTCTGGACTACGCCAGCAAAGAGTGGGGAGGTCTGATGGAGGACTACTACGCCCAACGATGGGGCCTGTTCGTTCACACCCTGGTTGAGTGTCTGGACAGCGGACGACCATTCAAGCAGGACGCCTTCAACCAGGCGGTCTTCCAGGTGGAAAAGGGATTCATTCATAACGGCCGCAAGTACCCGACCAAGCCTCAGGGAGACACGTATGAGATCGCACGCAGGATCTTCCTCAAGTACTACCCACAGGCCTTGAAGACACTATAGTGAACGGACACTACATTCTGGGGAGAAAAAAACTAAACATGTCTTAAGTCGCAGCAAGAAGAATGTCCTCCTCCCCCAGACTGTCCCAAAACACTTAGATGTAGAAAACACCTGAATTTTAAAGGAACAATCTGTTTTGCACATGCAGTAATCAGTCATGGCTAGTTGTGCATGTTGCAGGTTTACATTTACACTGATTACATTTCATGTATGAGTCTCTTGGTACTGTTTTTGATTCCACTGCTCTGAAAACAAAATGGAAATGCGCATATTCACTTTCCCAGAGCACGACGAAGAGATGGAGTTGGTGAGCCCGGTTATTTACACAGAGTATCTCTATTGTTGAACCTGGACACCACACACATTGTCAATGACATGCTGTGCTTTCAGGGAGAGAGAATAGTGCTGGAACTATTTCTTCCAAATAACAGTTTATCCATCCTTCCGGTACTGCTGCGATGCGTCTCTATAGCTTGGGTTGCCAGATACAGTAAACCCATGTATTGGTCTCTGTACAGAAAAACAAACAAGACTTCAGGAAGCTGCTCACAGACGCCGTGTTGTTCACAGAGAATAGATTCAGCATTAAACGCATCTGAAACATGCAAAAGCATATCCCTTTAAGTCTGAGGTACTGCACACAGACCTTTAAGTGTCCATCCCCCAGGTGACCTTTAACTTTTTAATAAGGAGACATTTTCATGTCTATCAGTTTGACGTTTATTTGAATATTGTGCCTTGTTCTGAACAAGCTGACGGTTCGTAGTATAGTTCCCAAACAATTTGGGTGCCTTTGACCTAATTTACAGTGTCGTGCTCCTGTGGTTGGTGAGATTGGCCCATTACACGAGGAGCTTCTGTGGAGGGATTTGTTTAATGAGTAATTACTACACAGGGTGGCTCATGGTTTCTCTTTTTAAAAGATATATTTTTTATATGAAAATGCATTGATGTCAAACTGCCACTGCACAGCAATCACTTTCTATTTTTACACATTCATTTCGTTTTTCTTTCTGATTCCTGTAGTTTTAATTAAGGACAATCTAATTATTTTTGTAAGAATAATTACTTTAGTATTTTAACAACGTGAGCACAGCTTACATTCATAATGTACTAACACACAATTTAAAATATTAGTATTCTTCATTGTATATGTGCTATTTTTGTATTTTGATGAATTAAACTGTTGTGATTCTTTTAACGTGTGTGTGTCTCCTCCATACATTAACCTACACATCCATGTGTTCAGGATCATGCTGGAGACTGTCCCAGCATGCTTTGGGTGAGAGGCAGAGTCTCGCTTCCATCCCATCGGGTTTCAAACTGGTTCCAGGCAGCAGCTGTCTCTGTGCTCCGGTGTTTACAGCAGCTTATGTGTGTTAAAGTCATCAAATCATCAGCATGTATGGATGTCTGGTTTAATTATGTGCTGATAGACTGAAATGTTCTCAAACGTCCTCACTGAAGCTTTACCCCCACCTATTCATACCCATAACTGTTGGTTCCATATTGTATCAACGATGAAGTTGAAGATATTAGAGGGTTATTAAAAGAAGCAGTATTATGTAGTATTGCAGCTCGGCCAGAAACAGATTTAGTGAATCTTGTAAATGTTAATATATAATTACAGCCAGGTAAAGTTCCGATGCTAGAATATTTAGAGCTCTCCTCCACAGGGTTCTCAACATGGCGACGGCTGAGCAGGCAGCTCGTAGTTAACGGTGCTAACAGAGTTTAACGGTGCTGACAGAGCTAACGGTGCTGACAGTGTTAACGATGCCGACAGAGCTAACAGTGCTGACAGAGCTAACGGTGCTGACAGAGCTAACGGTGCTAACAGTGTTAACAATGCCGACAGCTAACGGTGCTGACAGAGCTAACGGTGCTAACTGTTAACGATGCTGACAGAGCTAACGGTGCTACCAGAGCTAACGGTGCTAACAGTGTTAACGATGCTGACAGTGTTAACGATGCTGACAGAGCTAACGGTGCTAACAGTGTTAACGATGCTGACAGAGCTAACGGTGCTGACAGTGTTAACGATGCTGACAGAGTTAACGGTGCTGACAGAGCTAACGGTGCTGACAGAGCTAACGGTGCTGACAGTGTTAACGATGCTGACAGTTAACAGTGCGTATCTGGAGGCGGGTCGCTACTCTGTCATCGGCTTTTGTCTGAACTATACCCACATGTATGTTTGATCGTTATTTTCACACTTGAATCTCGTCATTGTATCCAACTAAAATAAGTTTCCTTAATTTATCAGTTAAATGTCTCAAATATAAAACTAAAATCCAGATACAGTGTGATGTGTGTGTGTGTACACGCTCCATAAAAAAGCAGACAAAGGGTCTCCAGGAATGAGGCAGCTCATCGCCAAACGGTTCGATTCATATTTTTTATTGTTGAAAAAATAATGAGTATCAGTTTTGTAGTTGAAGAGGGAATTTTAACTGTCGAGTTCCTCTCCTTATGTACACTGATGATATTCACTGCTCTGCTTCAGGCTCATTTGTCAACATGGTCACTCCAGGAAATCAAAAACAAAAACACTGACTTCACTTTCCATCAGGGCCGACAAGGTCCAGCTAATTGTGATGCCTTGGCTTAGTTGAGCACTGCACAGGTCTACCACTATCAACTCACTCATGTATCGTCTATAAAAAAAAAAAAAGCACAAGATGATTTGCATTTAACTGATGGATTCTAAAATATATATATATTTTTTTAAAAAGGGAATTATTCTGTTTTTAAATGATTAATGAATCCTGTCAAACTCCTGAACACCGAGCCAAGGCAGGAGCTTTGATTGGTCAATTCGAAGCGCAAATGACAGGCAGAAAAATAAATAAACACCTTAACACGTATCAAATGTAAAAGCCCTTTAAAATTAATGTTGCAAAGTAAATTTATTACATTTAAAGACAGAATAAAGGGAACAGAATTCAAAATCATTTGAAAGCAAATGTAATTATATCGGTTTTGCTATATTACTTTAATTGATATTAGAACACTCTCACACACTCTCACACACTGCTGATGTTACTGCTGTGAGGTAAATCGGGGATTTGGGCTTTTTCCTAATCGGTTTGCATTTGAAGAAGCCTGTAAAACAGAAAAAGGCAGACAGGATGTGGAATGGAAACATGTGATGAGCACCGCTGCAGCGTAAAAGGAGGAATGGTCTCCTTCTGTGGGCCTTTAAACTATTGTGTCTGGAGTGAGGCGGTAGCGCTGCTGGAGAATCGACCCCCCGGTCTCAGTGACAATAGCTGATTTTTGCCCTGATGGAGTCCCTATGTCAACAATGCCCAGGATACAAATGCATGATGTGGTTGTTTTGTTGGTGAGCCACGACACAACAGGCTAGTCACACAGAGGAGATTCACAAAGCTGCCGGAATGATCAATAATCAATATTCAAAACACAGAGACAACAAAAATAAGGCAGTGATTAAAACAAAAAAAAAGTAAAGGAAAAAAAAGAATATGCAATTTGCTAACTCCTGTAAACATCCTTTAAAATTTTTTTTTTTTTAAATTCTTAACTGCCACATTGATTATTTCAAACAAATGATCAGTTTTATAAAAAAACACAACATTAGAGAAAATAGTATAT